>NW_006784577.1:22652-48406 GCF_000442215.2 Lipotes vexillifer | reverse complement strand
CAGCAGGAAAAAGTTTGGATATCAGTTCTGGCTACATTATTGAAGTCTGAAATTCCAGTAATAAATCTCAAAAATATTTTGGGAGAATTTGGAGGCTATGCCATACATTTTAGACAAGCACTGAAAATTACGGTGAATATTTTTAGTATTTTAATTTTAGTGAATTTGATCATTTTTATGAATTCACGTGATTATCCGTGTCTCAACAAACTTTGCTTCCACCTGAGCCCAAGTCCCTTTCATTCCCTTGTCCTAATCAAAGGCTGGCTGAGTGAGTCGACACATGAGGGAAAAGAAAAAGGATGTTTAATGATAGTCTAAATTATTCCACTGGCCTTTTGCACTTTGCCTGAGTGAAAAACACTCCCTCCTATGAACCAGGTTCTAAATCAGCACTTTTTAGGAACGTGGCTCTGAATACGTAAACGTAAAATCACAAAGTAGGATATTTCTAACAATATTCTTTACAGAGTTCTTTAAATTATGAGACCCACACTTGACCCTTCATAGTTATCCAGCCAAGATTAGTTCTAATTATTGTCTTAAATCTAAAAAGGAAAAAGATGGGTCATTAAAGTACCAAACAGCTAACTGCTTTAAAAAGAGAGAGAGAGAGAGAGAGAGAGAGAGAGAAGTCTATAGAAAATAATCAAGATCCATGCACCTAACTGCCCTTTACTTTTAAACTTGGAGGCTTAATTTCTACCTGTATGATAATCATCCATCACAGAGTCCATTAACAGATTATTCAAAGAGTGATGATTTTATCTGGAAAATCCACAAATTCTTACCTAGTTACCAATACTCTCAACAGATGGCAAAGACGAAAGCAAGATTCAAGTTATATCTAGAGGACACTGGGCAGGCCCCAAAAGACAGTGGTGGACGAAAGAGTACATCCCAAGTCTTCTACTTAATGGGCAAGTTACTTAAATTCCTGAGTTGCAGTATCTCAACTATAAATTGAAGAGACCAATACTATAAGGATCTAGCATACTGCCTGCTACATGCTAGATGCAAGACAAATGATAGCTGTCTTTGCAAAAGATTATATGAATGGTCGGAGACTGTGATGACCAGTGACACACTGGTTGGGCTATCAGGGACAATACCCATCCACTTTGGTCAAACTGGTAATACAAAGAACTTTAAGCATGGTTCCATCCTCGAAACACCTTAAATCCCTTTGAGAAAGCAGAGCATTTACAAGAAAATCAAGACAAAATATTTGTTAAGTGCTAAATGAGCAGAGCAGACAGTTAATGTAGGAGTCTCCCAAAAAGAAGAGAACTCAGTGCTCTGGGCAACATGGGAGAAGGCCCACAAAGAAGGGCTGTGTTGGACTTTGAGGAAGAATAAGCCTTTCCTTAAATGGATTAGGGCAGAAGAGGGAGATGGTATACCGGTCATCTGCCAAGACAAAGAAGCATACTCCCAAGTGGTGATATCTGATAAAGCCTCAAATTCTCCTAAAGCCTCCAAAACCATTTGCCTCTAACTACTGAACCTTTCTCCTAGGTACACTGACTTTTGGCAGGTCCACCAAGAGCTGATGTCCATGGATTACTGATCAAGTCTTTACTACTAGGCAAAATATTGTAATAGATTATATCTTTACCACAGAGAAATACTTTTATCATCTACTTTGGGGGGCACCTCTTTATAAGGAACTTCAAAGCACATCAGTATCCACTTATGGGCTAACTGTTATACCAAAGGCATGGTGGAAATGTGTAGAGAAAAGCCCAAAGGCTCTGAAGCCTTTGGGTTGGAGCTCAAACTTGGCTATCCAAGAGCTATAAGGCCTTTGCTTGTTGATTTAATACTTCAGTTTCCTCATTAATAAACAGAATATAAATATCTGCCTATCTATAAGGTTAGTTTGTTGTAAGGGTGAAATAAAAAGGTGAATGAAAACCTAGAAGAAATGGACAAATTCCTAGAAATGTACAATCTTCCAAGACTGAACCAGGAAGAAATAGAAAACATGAACAGATAAACTACCAGTACTGAAACTGTATCAGTAACAAAATAAACTCCCAAAAAACCAAAGTCCAGAAACAGATAACATCTCAGGTGAATTCTACCAAACATTTAGAGAAGAGTTAACATTTATCCATCTCAAACTATTCCAAAATTTGCAGAGGGAGGAATGCTTCCTAACTCATTCTATGAGGCCAGCAACACCATGATACCAAAATCGGACGAAGATATAAGAAAAAAATGAAAATTACAGGGCAATATCAATGATGAACACAGATCCTCAACAAAATATTACCAAACCAAATTCAACAAGACATTAAAAAGATCATACACTGTGATGAATTGGGATTTATCCCAGGGATGTATGGACTTTTTCAATATCCACAAATCAATCAATGTGATATATCACATTACCAAACTGAAGACTAAAAATCATATGACTGTCTTAATAGATGCAGAAAAAGCACTTGACAAAATTCAACATCCGTTTATGATAAGAAAAAATTTTAAAAAAACTCCAGAAAGTGGGTATAGAGGGAACATACCTCAACATAATAAAGGCCATATATGACAAGCCTGCATCATACTCAATGGTGAAAAGCTGAAAGCATTTCCTCTAAGATCAGGAACAAGACAAGGATGTTCACTCTTGCCACTTTTATTCAACATAGTATCAGAAGTCCTAGATATAGCAATTACACAAGAAAAAGAAATAAAAGGAAAATTTGGGAAGGAAGAAGTAAAACTGTTACTGTTTGCAGATGACACGATACTACACATAGAAAATCCTAAAGCCACCATCAAAAAACTGCTAGTGCTCATCAATGAATTCAGAAAAGTTGCAGGATACAAAAGTAATATACAGAAACCTGTTGCATTTCTATACACTAACAACAAACTATCAGAAAGAGCAATTAATAAAACAATCCCATTTACAATCACATCAAAAAGAATAAAATATCTAGGAATAAACCTACCTAAGGAGGTAAAAGACCTGTACTAGGAAAACTATAAGATACTGATGAAAGAAACTGAAGATGACACACACAGATGAAAAGATATACCTTGTTCACAGAGTAGTAGGATTAATATTGTTAAAATGACCATACTACCCAAGGCAATCTACAGATTCAATGCAATCCCTTTCAAATTACCAAGGGCATTTTTCACAGAACTAGAAGAAATAATTTTAAAATTTGTAAGGAAATACAAAAGACCCTGAACAGCCAAAACAATCTTGAGAAATAGAACAGAGCTGGAGGCATCACACTCCCTGACTTCAGACTATACTACAAAGACACAGTCATCAAAACAGTATGGTACTGGCACAGAAACAGACACACAGATCAATGGAACAGAATTGAGAGCCCTGAAGTCAACCTACACACTTATGGTAAATTAATCTATGACAAAGAAGGCAAGAATATACATTGGAGAAAGGACAGTATCTTCAATAAGTGGTGCTGGGAAAACTGGACAGCTACATGTAAAAGAATGAAGTTAGAACATTCTCTAACACCGTATACAAAAATAAACTCAAAATGGATTAATGACCTAAATGTGAGACTGCAAACCATAAAACTCTTAGAAGAAAATATAGGCAGAACACTCTCTGACATAACTCATACCAATAATTTTTGTATCTGTCTTCTAAGGCAAAAAATAAAAATAAAAGCGAGAATAAACAAATGGGATCTAATTAAATTTAAAAGCTTTTGCACAGCAAAGGAAACCACCAACAAAGCAAAAAGACAACATACCAAATGGGCGAAAATATTTGCTAAGGATGCAACTGACAAGGGATTAATATCCAAAATATACAAACAGCTCACACAACTCAACATCAAAAAAAATCAATCAAAAAATGGACAGAAAACCTGAATATACACTTTTCCAAGAAGATGGCCAAGAGGTACATGAAAGAATGCTCAACATTGTTAATCATCAGAGAAATGCAAATTAAAACCACAGGAGCTATCACTTCACACCAGAATAATGCAGAATGGCTATCAGCAAAAAGAACACAAATAACAAATGTTGGCAAGGATGTGGAGAAAAGGGAACCCTTGTACACTGTTCATAGGAATATAAACTGGGACAACCACTGTGGAAAACAGTATGGAGGTTTCTCAAAAAGAAAAAGAGAGAGCTACCATATGACCCAGTAATTCCACTCCTGGGTATATATCCAAAAAGCCCCACTAATTCAAAAAGATATATGCACCCCAATGTTCACAGCAGCATTATTTAAAATTGCCAAGATATGTAAGCAACCTAAGTATCCATCAACAGATGAATGGATAAAGAAGATGCAGTATGTATACACACTGGAATACTACTCAGCCATAAAAAGAACAGAATTTCCTATCTGAAACAACATGGATGGACTTGTAGGGTATTATGCTTAGTGAAATAAGTCAGACAGAGAAAGACAAATACTACATGATATCACTTATATGTTGAATATAAAAAATAAAACAAACTAGTGAATATAACAAAAAAGAAACAGACTCACAGATACAGAGAACAAACTATTGGTTACTAGTTGGGAAAGTTAAGGGGGGAAGGGCAAGATAGGGGTAGGAGATTAAGAGACATCAACTACTATGTAATAAAATAAATAAGCTACAAGGATATATTGTACAGCACAGGGAATATAGTGAATATTTTATAACCATAAATGGAGTATAACCTTTAAAAATTGTAAATCATTATGTTGTACATCTGAAACTTACATAATATTGTACATCAAAAATATTATAAAAATATTAGTTACTAAATCTGTACATATATTATTTTTAATCTTTAGTTAAGATCCTTATTTCTTCTTAATGTAAAGATACTATTAGGGAATATCATTTTGAGTTGCCTCTGATGAAAAGAGGATCAGAAAAATAATCCATTGGCAAAGTGAACACAGCTGAAAAGGATTATTCTGCAGGCCTTAGAGCACCATCCAAACATGGCAAACTAGGAAATAGGGGGCACAGTTCCAAAAGATTGTGAGAAGAAAAGCCAAATAGTTTTATTGATGGCAGTTACCAGCTGATGATTGTTTCATGTATTTATAATTGATCCACATATGTCATCTTCTGTTAAGTAATGTGACTCCTACCTTTTCTAAAAACAATCTAAAAATGAATCAATGGGTATTTGTGTATCATATGCCACAAGATCTAACTCCTAATTTCAAGAGACATACAATCAAGATAGAGTAAAAAATTATCAAGCATTAAACTCAGCAATTGTGGACAGGGTGTAAGTAAGGAAGAAATCACTTATTGCACTAAATGCAATAACAATAATACAACCAATGAAATACATTTGGAAAAAATAAGCCACTGTCCATTTGAATAATCTAAGTAAAATATGCAGAAGGGAAAGAGGTTTTAGAACCTGGAAGAAAATGAGTAACTGAAAAGTCTGAAAGGGTAAAGAGAAGAAAAAAAATTTGCACTCACAGTGAACTCTGACAGTGGAGAAAGAAAACATTGCAGTATCTTACTGGAATTCTATTTCCAAATACTTTAAGGTTAGCAAAACTCAAAACACCTTAATGCACTGTCTATGTAAGCTGAATAATAAAGGCAGACACAAAGAACCCCCAAGAGGAAGTAAAAATGAAATCTGAATACTTGAAAAAACATATTCAGAAGATCACCGAGGGCCGAACTTATTTGTTTGGTTAAGTTCCCCATTTTATTCATTTACAATGGAAAAAAAATGTTCATTACAGTATGCAGCTAATTTTCCATCTTTTAACTTAATATACTAAAACAGTTTTACATAAAACATTTCATTTGTCAAACGCCAAACATCTGCACCCTTGATTACAGCCCTGCTATTGAGACTCTGGTTTTTCAGGTACCATATGTCACACAGTATTTCACTTCAGCTCAATCTTTGTTTACGCACATGGAGAGGGAGGGAGGGAGGGAGGGAGGGTGTGTGTATGTATGTATGTGTGTGTGTGTGTGTGTGTGTGTGTGTGTGTGCTCACACATGAGTGCACAAGAAAGAAAAAGGCATCTGGTACCTAGAAAAAGAAAAGAAGCAGAAGGCCTGGTAGGAAAAGCAACGAGATTTGTGTGTGAACATAAACCAAGCCACACACACAAACACAGTCACCGACAATGACACCCTGTGCGGTCACAACTTAAAGCTTGTATGATAAATATATTTTAAAAAGATAAAAGGAGGCAAGAGAGAAGAGGACTTTTTAAAGGAATGTTTAATGTATAATTATTCTATATATAAAAAGTGGCAAAGCATAAGGAAAATAGATATAACGTATATGCTTCCAACAAAAATAAATTCTAGACAAAGTTTTCACCTAATATATAATCCATCCCTCTTTCACCTGGCTTCACCCACACACCAATATTTTCCCCCAGGATCTTCCTGGCTTTCCCAGTCCTGATTAATTTAGATTCCCAGCATGTTTGCCTCATCCTATTAATAAGGGCTTAATCCTTCTTCTCGAAATTTAAATGATGCAACCCAGCAAAGAACAATTGGCCTGGAGTCACAGGACCCAAGTTATGGCCACAGCTTTTCCTCTCATTAGTTATGCAACCTGGCCCAATTTACTGCACACCTGCCTCGGGTAAAGCGAGAGCGTCTCCTCTCCAGTATCAGTCTCCTGATCTGAAAGGTGAAGAGTGGAAGCCTGCCCTCTTCCAGGTTCCATAAAGCTCCCACAGATAAGGGGGTGCAAATCAGTGACCCTACTTCCACCCCTTATCTGTCCCCACAAGCTCCATGTCTCAGGGTGGCTGGAGCAGAAAGCCAAGAAAAGAGGTTCCACGTGCAAAAGATTACGGTTGAACTTCCACATACATGAAACAAAGGTAAACCAATCCCCAAGTATTGGCTCAAAGCCTGCTTTGTGCTCAGAATCATTGGGGGCACTCTGGAGGACCTTTTTTAAAGCATAAGATATATTCCCTGTCCTCAGAGACAATTTGTCCTTTAGAAATTACTATCTAGTTAGAAGAAAACTGTAACATATATTTTAAAAAGAGAACAATGGAAGACTCACACTTAAGTGATGAATACTTAAGGGAGAACTTCATGGTATGAATAGCTGACAAAGACTTCATAGCGGTCTATGTGAAATAAGATTTTGCTCATTTAACAAATATTTACTGAGTGCACACTCTGTGTCAGGTGCAAAAACAGGCATAGTTTCTACTCTCGTGGAGCTTATAATCCAGTAGGAAACAGTCATCAATAGAAAGGCCCATGCTGCAATGTGAGATAAAAGGGGGAAGGAATCTAGTAAGGAAACTCAGAGGTCACTTCCCAGAAGTGACACTAATGCTAAAATCCAAGGACAAAATGGCATTAACCAGGTGAAGCAGAGAGGCAAGGATATTTCAGACTGCGGATACAGCATGTGCAAAGGCCCTGTGGTAAGTAGGTGCTTGACACATCTGAGGGCCTGAAAGGCCATGGAGCTAGCGTACAAAGAGCATGGAACACAAATGATGCTCGGGAGGAAGTCAAGACCAGGCATGCTGGGTCCCGTAGGCCAGGTTAGCAGTTTCACTTTGAGATGAGAACATCTTCAGATGGACATGTCTGGCTGCTGCTGTGTGGGGAAAGGAATGGAACAAGACAAGAGTAGATATGGGGAGGTGTTTAAGAGACAGCTTCAACAGACCAGATGAGAAATGATAATAACAGTCTGGACCAGCTTGGTGGCCATGGGGATGGAAGAGATAAAGACAACTAAATTTGCTGATGAAGTGGATATGGGGGTTTGAAAAATAGAAGTGGTCAGGGGCAGCTCCTGGGTTTCTGATGTGCCCAACAGAACAAATGATAGTGTCATTAACTGAGAAGGGAACACTGAAAAGGCTATTTTGAGGAGAAGATGGTAAGTGCCAAATGCTATTGAGAGGTTAACTATTACAAGATGAGGACTCCGAATTTAGAGAACTGAGGGTTCCTGGAGAACTTAGCCATTTTTTTGTTGTTGTTTGCAGACAACATGGTTTCTTATCTTTTTGCTTTTTATTGAAGCACAGTTAATTTACAATGCTGTGTTAATTTCAGGTGTACAGAAAAGTGATTTGGTTATTTCAGTTACAGATAGATATTCTTTTTCATATATATTCTTATACACACATTCTTTTTCATATTCTTTTCCATGATCGTTATTACAAGTTATTGAATATATACATATACTATATTCTTTATTCAAGACCTTAGCCACTTTCAGTGGCATGAGAGGTCAGGTGACAGGTGGACTGAGGAGCTGGAGATCAGGAAGTACAGGGAATAGAGCATAAGTATCTGCCCATCTTCCCTCATCTGTTAGCATCTTCATGGCTCCTATGTCCACTCATACAACACACAAGAACAAAGTACACACACATCTCAGATACTTCCTAGAAATTGATACTCCCTTGAATAATTAGAAAGGTAAGAAATGGGCTAAGTTCAATTCTGTAATCTGAAATAAAACAAGGCATGAAATGATCTAATTCGTTTATCCCCTAGCTAACCTCCTCTCTTTCTCGTTCTTTCTGTCTCTCTTGCCTTCTTTCTCTCTCTCTCTCTCTCTCTCCCTCTCTCTCTCTCTCTCTCTCACTCTCTCTCTCTCTCTCTCACACACACACACACACACACACACACACACACACACCTTTTAGTGTAACTGTCTCTAAATATATCATATCTTTCTACTGACAACTGTGGGCTACATCTTTGTAAGTATCAAAGTATCAACTCAAGAAAGTTGCCTGTGTCTTCTGCTAAAGAAAGTGGCCAATGACACATTCAGCACTGGGAGAGCTTCTGCTTGGTTTTTCATCCAGCATCTGAGGCTGTGAGGTCCTTTCTGGCACTCACCCCCCTACTGTCAATCTGCACGAAACTATGGCAACATGCTAACAACAGAGGCTAGCCATCCGAGGGACATTCTTTCCTCAGATAAGACTTTGCTTTTATCCTCTGGTATATAGATGAACTGTCATCATTAACCTGGTCTAGGGAACTAAAGTTTCTCTCTCGCTGCTGCTTAAGGCCATACGTGCTTCTTGTTCTCTTTGTTCTACTTGTTTTAAAAATACCTATTCATCTTTTATTTCCAGAATGTTGACCCACATAGGTCGGGACAATAGGATACCATACATATGAGTTTTCTAAATATCTTGGATATTATAACACTCTTTATTATGCTGAGCAGTCCAAGTCAGTGAGAGACCCCTAGAAAAACTGGGTCAGAAATCCTGTAAAGGTCTGGAGCTGACCTAACATTGCCAGAGGGATTGGTGACTTCTCATGATTCTCTTTGCTGTGGTTTGACTATAAGGTCACGTCTGCTTGTTAATCACAGAAACTATGTTAATTACATCACTACTTAGCACGTTTTCTTTTCCTGTACTTGTTCTGGTTTTCTAATACTAGAATTCTACTTACCAGCACATGCCCTTTGATAGGAAAAGTCAGAAACTCTATTGTCAAAGAGACAGATATAAGTACATAAATTAACCAAGTAATCAATAAGTCTACCCAGAGTTAGATACTGTGCTCAAAGTTATAGCTAAAATACATCAGATCACTCCTGTTCTATCACTGGACGTGTAGAGATGGAGACATCATCCAGTGCAGAGAAAATGAGGAGGATAGTGTGCCTTGGGAACCACCAGGAAAGCATCACTGCTAAGAAATTCCTCTTTCACTTCCTCATTGCATCTGAAGCTCCATCACCTCTCTTTTTGGTAGTTTTCATGACTATTATAATGCAAACAAACACATTTATCCAGGCATCATGAGTGAAGAATTTAACAGCCAATTTCGCTAGGAAAAAAGGCTTCTCTTACCTTCCACAGGAGGTAAGAAGGGAGAGTGTGACCTGGAAAGGAAGAGGAAGAAAGAGGCTGAAATCAGAAAGCACCATCGGAGCCTTGCCCCGTGTTTGTTGGACCAGACCTATAGGAGTTACTTAGTGATCAAACAGCTCTTGAACAGCAATCAACAATGACCATGGGCTTGGCACTGAGCATGATGCTTTGGGAAAGAGGACCGGTCAGATTTACCTCCTTCAGAATGTTTGGGAGTTCCAGTTTATTTGGGAACTACAACAAATGTACAAAGCAATTTTAAACCACAGAAGACAATATATTCTCTCAACTCTAATGCTGGGGCTTTGGCTTCTTAACCTGAGGAAATTTAGTAAATTGAGCCTCTTTATTTCATGTCTAAAACGTCTTATTTCATTTCTTTAAACCTATTCCACTGCAGTACATTTCAATAGTTACGAATGACTTTATATTTCAGAAAGTCTGCTTCAGAGTATATAATTCCATAAGTGAAAGGATGAGACTAACACTCCTTCTTCAATCTGTGCATGACACTGGAGGCAGAATAATGCCCCCTGCCCCACTGCTAACGTGTCCATGTCTTAATCCCCAGCATCTGTCAATATGGTATCTTACATTGCAAAGACACCGCAGCTGTCAGGATTTTGAGATGGGGAGACTGTCCTGGGTTATCAAGGTGGACTCAATCTAATCATAGGAGTCTTTAAAAGCAAAGAACCTTCGCCGGATGGGTTAAAGAGATGAGAGGGAAGGAGGAGGGAGATTGGAAACATCAGAGACTGGATGCTGTTGCTGGATTTGAAGCTAGAGGAAGGGGCATGAACCAAGGAATGCAGGCAGCCTCTCGAAGCTGGAAGGCGCAAGGAAAAAGATTCTCCCCTGGAGCCTCCAGGAAGGGACATAGGCCTGCCTACACCGTGATTTTAGCCCAGTGAGACCCGTGTCAGACTTTTGACCTAAAGATCAGTAAGATAATAAATTTGTTCAATAAACTTAAGCCATTAGGTTTGTGATAACTTGTTATAGCAGCAATAGAAAACTAACTTGTTTTCCTCTATATTTTGAAATCTGCAAAAAGGGGACAATTACCTTTTCATTTTTCTTTTAAACTGTTATAAAATTAAGAAGCAAATATTAAAGACTGTTAAAGAAAACAGCCTGAGTAGGGAGAAAAAGCACTGAAAATTTTCTTCATTGCACCTCCTTTTCCTAAATTTTACAAGACCCAGTCAATCAGAAAATAAACCAGAAACCTAATATACCTTAACAGTTTCATGGCATCCCCAGGTAATCAGAGGCTATCTCTCATATTGATCACAGTATAAAACTAGTTGAGTTATAGAGACACGTATCTTATCAGTTCTTTGGCAAATATAAAGCCTCCCTTGGAAAAATACAGGAATGAAATATTCTCAAAGTCAGTATGCAGATCTCCAACTGCTAGGCAAGTTAATGAGATGCATAGCTAGGGACTTAGCATGCATCTGGAGCACTGGTGCTGCATAAGAAACACAGCTGATTCTGATCTCATCAGCTTATCCATTTTTTACAGAAACATCAGCAAAGAGAAGACACTCCATGTATTAAAAGTTTCTACATCCACCCTGAGCTCCACCCTGAGCTATCAGAAACAGGACAGCAGGCCATGTATTAGAGTTTTCAAACCTAATAAAATATTTTGCAAGTAGCATATTTAGTCAGTCAAACATTGATTATATTTGGCACATTCAAAATACCAAAGCCCAGCCACACAAAATGGTTTGTCAACATGCCAGGAACAGCCCTTTGAAAGAAGTAACTTTACGGTTTATACATTAGATGGGTCCCAAAAAATGATCTTCCAAGTTAAGAGAAAATCATTTTGCAGATATGAACAAAAAAAGGATCTCAGCCTCATATAATAATAAATAATCAGAAGGTGCTTATAAATAACAAAAGAGTACAAATTCCACAATTAATATTTATATAATTTTTAAAAAAGAAAAGCCAAGAAGGGACAAAGCATGTCAAAAGCAACTCTCTCTATTCAAGTCTTTGCTACTACTTTGTATCTTTGGGAAAGTTTCTTAATTTCTTTTCACCTTGGTTTCCTCATGTGTAATAGTATTTTTAAAGCATTAAATAGCATTTAATAGCTCTTTAAAAAGGATTTAAAATAGTCTCTGAATTTGGGGATCTGCTCCCCACTCCTCTCCCCACTCCATTTGTCCTGTCACACCACTGCACCAGAAATCTGGCTCTTTCGACAACCCTGGAGTGTTTCTGCGTGAAACCTTCTCATTTACCTTGTGGCAACAAAATCCACAAAGCACGGATTAGTTGCACTCTGGTAAATAGCAGCACCAGCACAATGATTAAAGCCTATATTCCTATCTTCCCTGGTACCCTGGTGCAGGGGTGGGGTGGACAGGTGATGGGTAGAGGGTACCTCATGAAACAGTCCCTCTGGCATCCTCAGCCTAAACAGGGCCCCAAGGGACCACCTTTACTTGGCTGTTCCCTCTGAGGAGCTTCTGTCTTCAAACCATACCTCACCACCACCTCGCTCCCAGTAAAACAGCGTATTTTCCTTCACTCAATAGAAAAAAAGACTGAGCTCTGCACATTGATGTGAAAATTAAAGGAGATAATAGACACAAAATGTTCAGTACAATGTCTGAGCCTAAGTACCCACTCAACACATATTAACAACTATTTTCATCAATTATGACCATCATCATCATGGTAGGAACATCTTGCCACAAAATCTGCTAAAGAATCCAGTCAACAGACCATAGTTCATCAGATCCATGTTTTCTATATCTTGGTCAATTTTCTAATGCTAATAGGAATAATTCAAAAGAAGAGACTTACCCAGATGCCCTTTGTTAATTTGGTAAAGAACCACAGAGAAATTTCCTTGGGAAATAAAATGTTAGAAGCAACTACACAATAGTAGATTCTAAACTTTAAGGAAAGCAGGAGAAAAATCAGGAAGACAAGAAAAATGAACTTTAGAAAAGAAAATTTTGCCCAAGTAATAAATTGGCTCAGATGAGATCTTTGTAGAGAATAAAGAGCAAATGGGAATGTCATGAAAAAGTAAAAGTAAAAAAGTAAAAGCTAGGCCAGGTTTTACATAGAAAGAAGTAAATGTGTGAAGACACAGGTTTAGAAAAAAAAAAAAAAAAAAAAAGACCTTACTGGCAAAAGAATAGAGGACCTTACAAAGCAAAACAGAGACATGGGAGGAAAGGTTAACTGATAACTGTAAGGCCATCTGGTGTTTTCAACTAAACTTCCTAAAAGACGTATCATCTGCTTTCTGCTAAGCAAAGCAAGTACCATCTGACACAAGAATAAAGAAAATGAAACCAAATTTGAGAAAGAAAGTACTAAAATGTACTTTAGCAGCTGGCTACCTTCAAATCAGCAGAGCCTTAATGGCCCACATTGGAGGATAGTTGAGGAATTTCCAAATGTTATTACGAAGAGCCCCACTCTCCTTGGTTATCCATTATCTCTGCCTTCTCATACTGAAATATCCTACACAGCAATGCACGTCTTCCAGATGATATACATTAAATAAGCAATCAACGGAAAGCATGCAGTGTGCCTATCATTCTGAATTCTACCCAAGTCATAAAAGGAGATGCTTATTGATAATTCGGCCTTGTAATTACAGCCCTAACTTCTTCAAGGAAAGGCCCCTAACAATACTCCATAAAATAAATTAGAATTCACACGTTTACTTAGAACAATTTAATTAATATGTATGGCTAAATCCAGTTAACTCTCTAGAGCAATTAGGACATCAGAATCATCTGGGGTGCTTTTAAAACGATTACAGTCCCCACTCCACCCACTGAGTCATGCTGCCTGGAGATAGGTGTCTCCCGTTTAAAACCTCTCCATGGTGATGTTTACACACACTAAAACATGTGTCCTGGGCCTTCTTCCCCTAGCTCCTTCCAAGGGGTACTTCCTCCCTTCTTTTATTGGGCATAGTTATGCATATTTTAAGACAGGGCTTAGGAGCAGCAGACTATGAATCAATCAGAGCTAGAGTCAAACCTCACTATAGAAAGTAATAGCCAAGTGACCGCTTGATGTCTCAGGGTTTTTTTTTTAATTTTTATTTTATATTGGAGCATAGTTGATTAACAATGTTGTGTTAGTTTCAGGTGTTCAGCAAAGTGATTCAGCTATACATATATCTATTCTTTTTCATATTCTCCCATTTAGGTTATTACAGAATATTGAGCAGTGTTCCCTGTGCTATACAGTAGGTCCTTCTTGGTTCTCTATTTTAAATATAGCAGTGTGTACATGTCAATCCCAAACTCCCAGTCTATCCCTCCCTCCCACCCTTCCCCCCTAGTAACCGTAAGTTCCTTCTCTAAATCTGTGAGTCTGTTTCTGTTTTGTAAATAAGTTCTTTTGTATCATGTTTTTCTTTATCTGTAAAATGGGAGCAATAAAGCCTATTTCTCAAATTTGCTGTTGGTCTGAGGACTAAATGACTGCAAATGTTAACATGCTTGAAGGAGTGTTTGGCACTCCTCCATCCTTCAGTGAAGGACCATTACTAAACCCCGGGGTGGTAGCAGCAACCAGTCCGTCTCCAGGAAGGCCTATGACAGCTTCTAGAAGGACAGGATGCCCTTTTGTGTTTCAGTACACATACCTATGCAAAAAGCCTAAGGTATCCTTTGCTGAAACTAAATCATCCTCAAGTGGTTTTGGTGGAGGCATGTCTGGATGGGTTCTCAGAGCCACAGTCCTCATAACCCTGACCAATCCCCTCATCAAGGATGGCAACGCACTGGTCTCTATATCATTTGGAGAAATACAAGAGGAAAGAGGGTTGAACTTCTTTATAACTCCCAACTCTTCCTCCAGTGATGCCCTTTTTACTTTGTCCTGTCCAGCACGAATATGATTCATTCTCCCTCTTCAGAGGGTCTTGTAATTAAGTGATGTGCCTTGATCCATGATCCAGAGCCAAGCCATCACATTATACGGCTGGTCATTCATGTCCTGATATAATGTGTTGTGTTCCCTGTAGACGGCACATGTTTACTGATCTCCTACCAAGGCCCATGCACACTGCTAAGCTGTGCCCTGCTAAAGTCTTCAAGAAACCAGGCAGATTCATAGTCATGGGTGGGCTGTAGCAGGTATCACTGTAGACGTTAGAAAAGATGTGAAGACTCCCCTACAGG
The DNA here is from genome assembly GCF_000442215.2 of Lipotes vexillifer. NCBI lineage: Eukaryota > Metazoa > Chordata > Mammalia > Artiodactyla > Lipotidae > Lipotes > Lipotes vexillifer. The sequence continues at coordinate 33,387 of NW_006784577.1, read as the reverse complement.
TCACTGAGTTTGGAGCCAGGACAGAGCACACAATTGCCTGTGCTGAGAAAACCAGTGCAGGAGAAATTCATAGGGGACCACAGTCAAAGAGAGCAAGGAGGCATGAAAGAAGTCATGGCCGTGTACCTCCAGAAGCAGCCAGAGAGGCAAGTGATAACAAAAGATACCTCCTCCACCTGGTCCAGGTGCTCTGCTTGTCAGTCACAGAAGAGGACCCCCAACCCTGACCCCACAGGACACTCCCACTCCTACACCCACCCAGCCAGCAGCTGCTGAGGAGTCTGGGTTGGAGGAGAGAGGGAGGAAGGGGAGAGAATTCAGTCCATGGGAGCCAGTCCCAGGAGACACATTCTAGGGAAGCCAGAACCAGGGAGCTCTGAACTATTACACGGAATGGAGTTTAGAGTTTCAAACTAATTATAAATGAACATCAAGTATGACAAAATTATCAACAAGGACTGAGAAGCCACTAATTGGCAACTCTACATTTTCTTTCTTTCTCTCAGCAAATACACAGAATATGGGTGATTAAAAAATCAAGCTGTTATAAATTACTGGGAAAAAATGTTCCCTGTAACTATATCACTTAGTAAAGACTGTCCAGTCATACCTGCCACATTTCCTTTCTTTTTTTTAAATTTTTAATTTAAAAAAATCAAACTTACAGAAAAGTTGCAAGAGTATTAGATGAACCACCTGAAACTGGCACTTTTATAAATCAAATATGGCCAAATACTGGTTATATCATACAGGTCTACCTAATAGTATTCTTGTAAGTTATCCGTAAGTTTTTTTAATACAATGAATTTTCATTTACCCTTCACCTAAATCCTCTAATTGCTAATGTTTTGTTCCATTTGCTTTTTTGCTAGATAGATAGCTATAGGTATAGCTATACAGATATTTAGATATATATACAGACAGATAGTGCTAAAATTTCTGAAAGTTGCAGACTCCATGATGATTTACCCCTAAGTACTTCAGCGCGTTTCACAAGAACTGTATCTTATATAATCACAGTATAATTATCAAATTCAGGAATGAGACGTTGATATGTATGCTACTGGTACCTAATATACAGTTTATACTCAAATTCTCCAACTGTCTCAATAATAACCTATATAGCATTGTTTTCTAATCCAGACTCACACACTGCATTTGACTGCCATGTCTCGAGTTTCCTTTAATCCAGAAAGTTTCTCAGCCTTTCTTTGATCATTTTAATAATGGCATTTTTTTGAGAACACAAGCCCGGTGTTTTACAGAACGTTACTCCTGTTGGATTTGTCTGATGTTTTCTTATGCTTCCTTGCAGCTGTGGCAAGATGACAGAAGTGATGCTGTGTCCTTCTCAGTGCATCACATTAGGAGGCCCATGATGTCAATTCATCCGATTGTGTGTGATATTGACTTTGATCACTTGGTTAACATAGTGATTCCACCATGCAAGTTACCATTTTCCCTTTACAAGTAACAAGTCAGTCATATCTGAAGAAATTAGCTACTATTTTACAACCAGTTCGAAAATATTTATTGAGCACCCACCCTATCCAGACACAAATCGCTTCCTTCAAGGATCTCACATTTCAGTGGAGGTGGGGGAATCTGATGATATACAAATAATTAAGGATTTAATGTTCTAGAAGGCATTTGAAGGGGGGGTTATGGAGGGACGTGTGTGCTTCCATTTTAAATAGAGTCAGGGATGGCCTCTTTGAGGAGGTGACAATTAAGTACAGGCTTGAAGGGGTAAGGACCAGATCCATGGGGAAGATAAGAGCTTTCCAGACAGGACCAGCAAATGCAAATGGCCTGAGGTACCTGGTATGTTTCAAAGTCGTCAAAGAGCCAATCAGGCTGGAATAGAAAGAGCTGAATAAGGAGAATAACAGAGTTTTCTCAGGATTCTTTCCATTACAGCTGACCAAAACACTCCCTAAACGCACGGAAGTAAGAGGAGGGAGAACAAAGGGACTGTATTAGCCAATATAATTTTGACATTCATGGTAGAGCTCATTTCAGCCACAGCTGGACTGGGGGCTTAAGTGAGGACCTCAGGAGGCTGTCTCTTTCCAGGTCTTGCCTCTGATTTCTTCTCCCCAAGTGGCGGCTCAGATGGCCATTCCACATCCAGCCTTTCATCATACTCATTTAGTTATCCCAGGGGGAAGGGAGCGCCTCCTCCCCAGCAGATTGAAGACAAGTCCTGAGAGCAATGTCCATTGACCTTGCCTGCCTCATGTTCCATTCCGGAGTAAACCCCTAAGGGACGGGGACGGAGGGAAAGGAGGAGGGGGAGGGTGTTAGGATTGACAAGGTCTGCATCCCAGATCCACCCCCAGAGCCGGAGAAAGAGGTCAATCCCACCCTAGGACACAGTGAGAGAATGAGCGAGTAGCAATTCTCTCCAAAGCAAGATTAAGGTCCTAATTCTCAAGAAATGAGGAAGGTGTACTGAGCAGGACAAACAACAGATGTGTACTACTAGTGTATTGACATAATTATACTTTGTCTCCTTAAAAAATTAATAATAATCTTGACTTTCAAAGCCTCTGATAAATGACAATTTGACAGAGATTTTTTTGCCCATTATGTTTTTTTCAAGGACACTAGCTTAGATCCTTCTGTTCCCAGTGTAGACACTGGAGGATTGAGAAGAAATAAGCAAAACACAGTGTTCAACACATAGCTTCTCAGTGGTTTTCATGTTCATTAAATCTGCTTTCACCCGTGCATAAACACCTAATTTTCTACTGGGATGCCAAGATATCAGGAGCATAGAAGTCTGACAGCACCTAAAATGACAATTCTCCTTTATAACAGCATCATTTTATTAGAGCTATAAGCAGCCAAACCCAGTCTCCTGAAAATCAACTTATCCGAAAGCCAATGGACATTGTTAAATGAAAAAAGAATTAGAAATGAGGAATCAGTGACTTTTTTTATACCATTGGCCTTAACCCACATGTGAAACAATTTCACATAGAGGCTGAAAAACTAAATTAAAACATAAATTCTGTTTTAAGCTAAAAGAAGCAAGGGACTGTAGTCATTTCCTAACTCATTCCGGGTTCTCCGTAAGGCTGAACACAATTCAATTCTTTTCTAAAAAAAAAAAACCAAAGCCTTTTTTTAAAATGAATTTGAGAAGTAACACCAAACAAGACCTTAATATTTCTAAAAGTTCTACTTAAAAAGGGAAGCATTCAAAACTGCAGATTAATCCAGGTGTATTCACCCAAAGTAGACCCTGATAGGATCACTGTCCTATCATTTTTCTTACTAGCGCTGTTTTTTGGCTCAGATAGGAACGAACCAACAAAAGAGACTTTTATGTGCAGCCTCACACATAGTGGGGAAAGTTGAAGATATTCACTCCTAGGATTTACTCTAACCTCTCTGTTGTCTAAATGCAAACTGAGAGATTCATCTTACACACTTTTAGAATGAATAGGCCAGTTCAGCAATATGACCAAATACAAAATATATCCCAAATCATTGTTTTCTTAAAATACCAACAGTAAGTCTATGGAAAATAATGGAATAAAGATTCTCATTCATCATACCACCAGATAAATGGGTCTTTGGGTATAATATTTATGAGAAATGTGCCAGGCCTATATTAAAACATTGTAAAACTTTTCTCAGACATATGGATATAGATATAAAAATAAATAAATAAATGAACAAACAAACATGGCATTCACCTACATTCTCAGTAAAATATTTAAATTTGTATAGCCTTTCTGGAGGGCAATTTGCATTACATATTAAGTCTTACAAATATGTATACCTTTTAACCCAAGGAACCCTGCGCAAAAATCTATCCCAAGGAAATTATCAGAAATGTAACCAAAGATGAAGGTTGTTTATCTTGGTGTTATTTATAATAGCAAAACAAAACAAAATCCAAAATTTTAAGAATAGAGAATTGATTAAACTATGTCTCATTCATGCAATGGAACCCTATGCAGCTACTAAAATCATAGTTTTATCTTATTTCAAGAATATGAACTAGACTTAAATAATATACTATTATAGCAGGATGCCAAATTGAAGAGGCAGAATATTCTCCATTTCATAAGATGTCTGTATGTAACAGACACTTAAGATTATAAAAATACCTTCCAAGCTTCTCAAATTCCCATATCTGCAAGCATCTGTATGATAATCTCTCCCATAAACAGCAATCAGTTGTAATGAAATAATGTTAAGGACCTCTTCACTCAATATGTGAATAAACTCTAAAGATTCCTGGACAGAGAAATGCTTTTCTTCATGTTCCAAATAATCCTAGGCCAAATTCTGACATCCCTCCCCTGATCCTGTCTCCCCACTAGAAGAACAGTCACTTTCAAATGCCCTGGATTTTCCAACTAAACTCATAACCTAATTTGTTTCCATCTTTTTTTAAATAGTGTTTTCCAAATTTGGGTCATTTGCTTCCTAAATTCACAATATTATCAAACTTACAAATTATCTGTTACTCTCTATTTCTTCTTTATATTGGCTCGTGTTTTACGTAAATATTTTGGTCACACATCAGCCATGAAATTAAGGATTTGATGTTGCAATTATTTTTTCTAATATATCTTAAAATAAATACCTTGATCAAAGGAAAAAAAGCATCTAACAAACTCTCTCATACACTTACATCATTGCTGTCTATTCCAATAGGAAACATAAGAGAAACACCAACTCCATGGATGCTGATAGGTGAACTGGGTATAGTTTAACCAAGTTTAAGCAATGTCTTAATCCAAATTAGTGTCTCTTAGGGCACCAAGTCAAGAGTCATGGAAAGTTAGCCAGGGAGCATCTTTTAGGACAGGCCACAAATTTAACATCCTTCTGCCTGACCTACTCAAATCAATTCTCCCTCTTGATCAATGAATCCTATGCTTCTTCTCTCCAAAATCCAAGAAGCAATACCATTTATTTAGGAAATAAAAGATCTGTTTAAAGTAATACAGATATACTTTCCTGTAACTTGCGTGAAATCAAGAGTTGGCAAACGTTTTCTGTAAAGAGCCATATAGTAAATACTTTTGAGTTTGTAGACCATACAGTCTAGCACAACTACTCAACTCTGTCATTATCATGCAAAATAGCCACAGGTATGTAAATGAGCGAGCTCAGTGTGGTTGTGTAATGTAACCATAAAACTTTATTCATAGACACTAAAATTTGAATATGATATAATTTCAAGTCATGAAGTATTATTCTTTTTTTAAATTTTTTCCCAACCCTCGAGAAGTATAAAAACTTCCTAAGCTCAGGAGCCATACAAAAGCAGGCAGCAGGCTCGATCTGGTCAACAGGTCAGAGCTTGCTAATCCTTGCTTTAGACCATCAGGGGTGGCAATCTTACTGTTTATACAAACTGATGGAAGCAAAAGTCCACTGTTTGTCATAATTTTTCCTGAAGATTTGTTTTTGCATAGTCAGAAAATTATTTATCAACATGTATTTTATCCAAAAAAACATGTTTTTAAAAAACACTTCTAAGAAAAACTTCAAGTGGTGTCATTTTATTACATATATGAGTAAGAGACCTTTAACTTTTCTACTTCTTCCCATTAAAGGCCTGCTTTCATTTTATTTGGGAATTTAGGCATCTTCATCCAGGAACAGAACAATGTATGCAGTTTATGTAATTGTCCTTCAATAATTACTCCAAGGAAATTCTGACCCAGTTCAAATATCAAAGAAAAATAGAAGTCCAAGTTCCTGACTTGTGGTTCTGGGGAGTGTGTGCAACAGAACGCTGAGAGACACACAGAATGATGAGAGCCTGCAGCAGCCCAAGTCAGGAAACCGGAGGCCACCAGGTCCTGCGCTGCCACACACCAGCTAAGGGACAAGTCACCGTGTCACTGCGCTGAGCCACAGATCTCCATCTGTCAAATGGGGATCACTTCCCTCACAAAAGTTTTCTGAGAATCAAAGGAGAAAAGCCCTCTGTCAACTGAGGAGGATAATACTAAGATAATGAAATCTCAAAGAGAAATTTGGTAGAGTCGGAAGCATAGAAATGAGCTGCTCAGATTCATTAAGTAAATGTAACAAGCAATCTCACTTAGAAGAATATGTCCATCATTTCACCCCACAAGCAAAAGATCACCCTGTGGAGCTCCCTTAAAAAACGTGACAGGATATCACTTGAATTCAATCACGGCATTTTCATCAATATTCTTCTCAATTTTGCAGTTGACGTTCAAAGTTGTATGAGTTCAAACTTGAAATCAGGAGTTAAAGACCTGCAGCCGTCTCCAAACTAATATCATTGTAAATACAGTCAAGCCGTTTGCCAATTCCACGTGTGTGTTTAAGTCATTTCAAAGAGCAGGGGCTCCATTTTTCCTTCTCTTCGGAAATGACAAGCATCCATCATTAACTTGCCAACCAACGTGAGCTTTGCAGTCACACTGTGGGTCTAATCCAAGGGGTATAATGCTCAGCGGTCTCCAGTAAGTCACAGCAGGTCTGAGGGCAGGTTAAATGGCTTTAATTAAGAATAAGAATTAAAAAGAAAGATCATTTGCCACATAGGTCAATATTTTTCCTTCAAAACTGATGTAGGCATACTGGGACAAAATCATTGCATATTCATGAAAATGAAGCCAGTATGAGACCTCAGAAAGGATATTAATTAAAGAGAGGAAAAGTAATTAAACATTAGAAAAAGGTGGTAGATAAGACACTTTTATCCAACCATATTATTTTTGTCTCTTGTAAACCAACTGATTTAATAATAGCTGGGGGATTTCACTTACCGCTGGCTGAATGCCAACTGGTGTAGCTCATTTGCATCATCAGATATGTGTGAACAGATTCATATTCACCCAATAAAGACTGCTTGTATGAACTTTCAAAAATAATGTACTTTTAAAGCAAAGTTTACTATAGTCCAAAACACTCTGGTATCCTCAATTAGAAGATTTGAGGACTGTCACTTATTAGCAGAATTACTTAGAAAGCTCACGGCGGTGACATCAAGCTGAAAGGACTCTCCTGCCTCTTTGTGTGTGACGGACGACACATTGCTTAGTTCCAAACTTGTCTCTTCATCTTCATCTAAGAAAGGAAGATACTGATGCCTACTTCTTTGAGTTGCTCTGATGAGTAAATAGGATAATGTATGTAAAGTATTCAGCACTGTGCCTGGCACACAGAAACTTCTCCACAAACAGTAATTATTATTATTTTTATCATTAATGCATATTATCATTTTGCTCAGCATCTAAGTTTCAGCTTACAGCTTCTTCAACATTTTATCAGAATCATATAAACTACAGCATGGAAACATGCTTTTTATTTTACAAAGAGCCAAACATACATAATACACTACTGTAAACTATCAAGCTTTAGGTCAACTTAGTGCTGTAATTTTTTTAGATTCTTTTCAGATAATTCACTGCACATGCCATCAAAAGTTTTCATGACAATCAATATACAAATAACATGGGAAGGTGTTGGCCAGTTAAACAAGAAAAAAAATCACCATTTTTAGGCCGAAATAACTGAATGTGCTCAAAGTGTGCTCCAGCAAATTCTGAAGGGCTCCAGAATAAGCTTTCAAATTACTGATATTTAAAAATTCAAGATATACTTTATTTAGAATGAATTCATCACTTACTCATTATTCAAAAGATCCTCAAAGGTTTGGAAAAGATTGCTCTAACCGAGTATTTTGCTGATACTACACTTAATAATTCCTTTTATGTTCGTTTAGATAAGAGCTGAACTAAACTCTCAACTGCAAAGCACAGTCTCAGCTCTGCACAGGGAGGGACACCTCAGGCCTTAGGATAAATGCACAGTAGATAGCAGGTAAACTGCCGAGTGAAATAGGAGAGAAACAAAGGTGAGGACTCAAACCTTTCCTACTTTGGAGCTTTGCCTTCTGCCTTCTTGGGATGGCTCATGATCTAGATTACAGAACACTCAGCAATTACCATTGGGTCACTTCTTTAGATTATATATATATAGTAATTCCATAGTTCACAAGAATTATTTATTTTTTATGAAAATTTCTTTTCCTCAGCTCTTTTTTAGCTCATTTAGCTTATCGTTATTGTTAAAGCAAAAAGGTGGGATATTCATATACTGGGGCGGAGCTTAATTAAGAATGAGCATTTCAGTGGCTGAAACCAGCCTTTTTTTTTTTTTTTTTTTAATCTTATGCTACTGTCTGTATTTTATAAAACTTTAAGGAAGTATTTTATTTTATATAGAGTGTCTTTTACAAAAGAAACTGGTATCAGTAGCTGTTTGAGGAGAGGAAAGCTGAGGCACTGGAGATTCTATTTGGGAAGGACTTACTTTTTGCTGCATACATTTTGGTACTGTTTTGGAGGAAAATGGCATATTAACTTTAAGAAAATATTAGTGCATAGAGTTAATGCATGGATTGGAATACAATGCTCTCCAAGATTCCTTTCATTCTTAAAGTCTAGGATTCTAAATTCCTGTTGTGTGTTCAGATAGCCATTCTATATCCAAAGCAAGTAGAGCAAAACCAGTCTCTGCTACTGAGGGATTTATATTCTCAAAAGGTTGGGCACTGGTATATATATGCCAAGGAGAACATGAGAAATATATTGCCATTTATTTAGAAAAGCCTGGCTACCTTTTGCAGATCAAGTATTCTAGACAGTCTTTTAAAAAATAACTTTTTTTTTTTTTTTTGGTTTTGTTCATTGAAATTCTGGGTGTTTTTTCAAATTGAAGTATAGCTGATTTACAACATTGTGTTAGTTTCAGGTGTACAGCAAAGTGATTCGGTTATATATATATATTCATATATATGTACACATATACTCTTTTTCAGATTCTTTTCCATGATAGGTTATTACAAGACATTGAATTTAGTTTCCTGTGCTCTACAGTAAGCCCTTGAATCCAGCCTTTAGACATGGTTTACTTTGTCTGAACAATGTTTAGCATCTTTTGGAATTCGTTTCCATCATTTAAAAATTAGGAGGTTTTACAAAAGTCCTGCCGATTTCTGACTTCTGTTGAAATGTCTCCAAATGGCGACCGCACTTACACGTGGTGACCATTGGCACAAGCTCAGTGGGGGCTGTCCTCTTCTGAAGGCTGTGTGTTCTCCAAGTTCCCACAGTCCTCTGTATTTACTGATGGCCCATCCCTAATTTCAGTGGGTACTGGATTTGGGGTCCTGTGCTCTACAGAATAAACTCTTCCAAAACTGTGCTTTGCAGCTGAGAGCTTAATCCCAACTCCTATCTAACCTAAAATGAGTTATGGATACATCCTGCTGACAGGCTACATGCCACATTCACCAGCATTCAGCATGTTGTTTTAGAAAGAAGTTGATGGATAGAAACCACCTCGACAGAGGGGACCGGAGGAGGAAATGAGACTGACCAGAAGCCTCTACCATGGGGGGTGGACACGGGGGCACCTGAATCTCCAGTGTCTATTGAGGTGATTCCCATTACCCCATGTTCAGTGCAGGGGCATAAGTCAAGAGTGATACCCCCATACCAGGAGCACTGCTGACTCAAGGGTTACAACATCATCATCATCATTGCATTTATTTATTTATTTATTTATTTTAATTATTTATTTTTGTCTGCATTGGGTCTTCGTCGCTGTGTGCAGGCTTTCTGTAGTTGCGGCGAGCGGGGGCTACTCTTCGTTGCGGTGCACGGGCTTCTCACTGTGGTGGCTTCTCTTGTTGCAGAGCACGGGCTCTAGGCGTGTAGGCTCCTGTAGTTGCAGTATGTGGGCTCAGTAGTTGTGGCGCACGGGCTTAGATGCTCTGCGGCATGTGGAATCTTCCCGGACCAGGGCTCGAACCCGTGTCCCCTGCATTGGCAGGTGGATTCTTAACCACTGCGCCACCAGGGAAGTCCCTACATTTTATATCTTTATCTTTCAAATAGGTTTGGTGCCAATGCATGGTCCACAAGGCACATGCCTCAAGGATCTGACCATGTTGACCTGAGTGAAAATGGCATGCAAACCAGCTAAAGGATACAGAGCTGAAGGACACAGCTAAACATCCACTTGCCGTGCCCACTGCACTGCCAGAAAAGCCATGAGTGAAGCTCCCTTTCATAAGGAAACCCAACGTAAGCACCACCCAACAACGAGCTTGAGTAAGACATTCCCAGGGAAACCCCGCCACTTCAGCAGCTATAGAACACATGATGTACCTTCTTTGGTTGCATTTTTGGACAAGACATATCTTCAGACCACTTCCACAGTGGGAGCATGAGACTAACTACCAGACGCAGCTTGGAACCCAGCAGAGGTATCTAAGGCTCTCTCCTTCTATACTTGGTAACCACTTTTATAGTAGTGCAGAGACATTTTTAAAAAGATATCACTTCTGTCTGCTCACAGAGAGAAGCCTGAAATAAATGACTGGGGTCTGTTTTCCCTCTTGTGTGGCAGGAGCAATTGCTTTGAAAGACTACTCTCTGGAAAATTCAAAGTTCAGCTGAGCTCTTCTGTAGCTGCTCTGCTTTCCAGGAAGAGCTTTCAAGGGCCATGAACTCAGGCAGCAGCACATGACAGCACAAGTCAAAACGAAAAGAGAAAGGCTCTTGTCACACCCCTCTCCTCTACACGTTAACTACCCAGAATCTCCTACACTAAATCCAACCACTTCTTGCCCTAACCATAGGTGACACACATCCTGCCTTTGCATGAATTATAAAAAGGCACCTCTTCCCCTCTGGGGAGGAAGAATTATAGAAAG
>NW_006784577.1:15142-22642 GCF_000442215.2 Lipotes vexillifer | reverse complement strand
GTGTTCCTCCCCCGCCCCATCTTGGCTGATGAATTATGAAGTGAAAGGCTTAACAAGTGGAATGCAGCTGGACTGCCAGCTCAACCCACCAACTCTGCTGGTACCTTGAGCAGTGCACCAACTACACAACTGTGCCGGCTGGCATTTTTCTCCTTACCGCCGTCACTGCCACCCAAGGCCAAGCACCAGAATACTGTACTCGGACTCCGGCAGCAGCCACAAAGCTGGTCTCCCTTGCTTCCTCAGAGGATTCTCCACACAACAGGCCAGGGAGACTTAAAACTTTTAAATCACATCACATCATTCCCATGCTCAGAATGCTCTTCAGAAGTCTATTCTCATTCAGAACGAAACCATGACCAGAGTCTGCAACTTTGCTATTCGTAGTAGGATCCATGGACCAGCACCCAGAAGCCTATTAGAAATGAAAGGTCTCAGGTCCTGCTCCAGAACTACTGAATCAGAGTCTGCATTTCAAGAGATGCCCAGGCCCATCAAAATGTATGAAGTACTGGTCTACCAAATCCAACACGACCCAGTCCCGCCCACTCTCCAACTTTATGTCCCCCCACTCTTGCTCACTCAACTCCAGCCACAGAAATCACTGCTCCTCAAAAGCGGCAAGAGCCCTGCCACCTCCAGGTATCTGCTCCCATTCTTCTCTTTGCCTGAAATGCTCATCCCTCTGGACATCCACCTAGCTGACTCGCTCAGCACTTCCAGATCCCTGCTCACCGGCATCTTCTCAGTGAGCCTTTCCCTGATCACTCCCCTTCTCCTGAAAACTCCCGTGTTCTCTGAAGTCCTAGACCCTGCGGTAGATTGATCGTAGTATTTATCACTACCTTATATTGCATTATATGATATTACACATGAAAAGTTCTTCTCCCCCACAGATGTGAGCTCCGCAACGACAAGGGCCTTGTCAGCTTTTGTTCACTGCTTTATCCCCAAGGGCCAACATACAGTAGGTAATCCATAAATATTTGATGAACAAGTGAATATCGGAAACTAGTGCTTCTAATGAACAGTGGATTAGGCAAGTATCCAAACTTGTTTTTACAGACATTAAAAAAGGTAACTTGGGCACCTCTGACTTCTAAGAGAAAACGAGCTACAGTTGGCAAGTAACACAGTCACACCTCCAGCACAAGGACACAGATTTTTAAAAGACCAGATGGCCCTAGATAGCATTAACTGTGGCCAGAAGCTATAGAATAATTCAAAATAGAAAATACATGTGTTTAAATGTAGGTATTTCTAGGGATGAAAAGAATTGGTAATACCAAGCACTACTGAGGATATAAAGCAAGAGGAACACTTATTTAATGCTGGTGGGAATGTAAAATTGTACAGTCACTGGAAGTCACACACCTAGGTATTTACCCACCTGATTTAAAAGCGGATGTCCATACAAAAACCTGCACACAAAATTTTATAGTGGTTGCCTTAATAATCAAAACTAGAAGCAACCATGTTGTCTTTCAACAGGTGAAGGGATGTACAAAGAGTGGTACATCCATACTACAGATGATACTATGGACTGATGAAAGGAACAAGTGATTAATCCACACAACAACACAGATAAATCCTCAATGTGCACTGCTCGATGAAAGAAGCCAGTCTAGGAAGGCTACATATTGTATGATTTCATTTATATGACATTCTGGAGAAGGCAAAAGTATAGACAGAAAACAAATTGGTGATTGCCAGGGGTCTTGTGGGGATGAGGCAGGAGACTTGAACAAGTGCAGCTCAGGGGATTTGGGGCAGTAGTGAAACTATTCTGTATGATACTGTAATAGTGAATACATGACATGACACATTTTTCGAAACTCATATAACTTTACAATACAAAGAATGAATCGTGATGCACGTAAAATAAGAAAAAAATATCAATCAGGAGGGCAAGATAGCCCAAGATGGAATGCAAATTGTGACAAAAGGATCTAACTCTATTCCAAATGTATGACATAACGTCACTGAAAGGAGTAGGGAAAAAGAGGTGCTGACTTACGTAACTTTGGAAATGACTGGAAACTGTAAGACTATAGACAAAAGGAACGGCCCACAATGGTGTACTTCAGTTGATAAAGTTGTTTCTCAAGAGGATACAAGTTAACAATTCGGAAAGCACTGTACATGTGTACCTGAACTGGACAAGTAAGTAAATGAATGACTGATGGTGGAAGCCGAGTTTCTCACTATTGCAGTTGGAGATTACGGCCAACCAAGGGGAGAAGGCTAGAATAAAATACATGGTAATTGGAATTGGTGATACCAGTAGGAAGTCATGTTACACTTAATACAGACACTTTATACATCCATGTATTTCCTAGCTCTATCCACTGAGAGGGTCTAGAAGCAAAGAACACATCTAGTGCCCTGATCTTAGGGGGGTTTTTTTAAAGATTTTTTTGATGCAGACCATTTTTTAAAGTCTTTATTGAATTCATTACAGTATTGCTTCTGTTTTATATTTTGGTTTTTTGGCCAAGAAGCAGGTGGAGTCTTAGCTCCCTGACCAGGGATCAAACCCGCACTCCCCGCATTAGAAAGCGAAGTCGTAACCACTGGACTGACAGAGAAGTCCCCAGATCTTAGTTTCTAATACTATTCTCCAATAAAAGAAAAAAAGGTTTCTTGGAGAAATGGCTGGTTCTAGGACTGGAATGGGAAATAATACAAGATGAGCGGGAAAACATCATAGTGCTAGAAAGTAAAGATGTGCTCAAAAAAACCCCCCAAATGCTGGGGGTATGTCAAAGGGATATAGGAACCAACTGAAAGAACACTCAATAGCCAAAACTAGAATAATGTGAGCAACAAAATAAATAGGGTAGGACTGCATTATAACCCAAAGTATGATAAACAGTCATGAGTCCATGCTGATAGGAACTGTTGGTTAAATAAAGAAATCGGGAGGTAGGAAACAGCTCTACTGTACAGAAAAATTCCAAATAACTTATGTAAATATATTTCCCCTCAAGGAGGTGGAGTACAACTTCCCATGCTTTAAGTTTGGGTTATACTAAGTGACTTGCTTCCAAAGAGCAAAGGATAGAAAAGGAGGAAATAAAAAGTAACCCGATCAGCCAGCTGATCAAGGTTAAAAGGTTAACATCAACGATGATGAGTCACGTTGATAGTACATACCATTGATATGTTAAGAATGTTTCATCTATGTGGTCTTCCTCCCCCAAATCCATAACCCCAATTTAATCATGAGAAAAATAACAGGCAACCCCAAATAAAAGGACATTCCACAAAATTCCTGACCACTAACTCCTCAAAACTGCCAAGGTCATTAAATCCATGGAAAATCTGAGAAACTATCATAGTCCAGAGGAATCTAAGGAGACATGACAACAACATGACAACTACATCTTGGGTGGGATCCTGGAACCTAAAAGAAAATTAGGGAACAGCTAATGAAATCAGAATAAAGTATAGAATTTCATTAATAATAGATCAGTATTTGTTTATCAGTTGTGATAAATGTCCCAAAGTGATGTAAGATGTTACAAAGAGGGGAAATTGGATGCTGGGGATATAGGGACTCTCTTACTATATTTACATCTTTTCTGTAGATCTAAAACTTAAAGTTTATTCAAAAAAAAAAAAAGAAGACAATACTGAATATAACATATTTATGTGTCCTCTTGCCAAGCTGCCATCTCTCATTATCATTTATTAAGTCTCCTATAGATACGCACACCATACTGTACTTGGTAGTTTGCATACGTCATCCTACGTAGTCTCATAACAGCCCTCAGAGCCTAGTATTATTCTATCATTTTACAGATGGAAAAATAAAGGTGATATAAAGTGCCCAGGGCCATGCAACTAGGAAGTGGGGCAGATGGCATTCACACCTATGTTTTCCTGACTCCAGAGTCCACACTCTGTCCACTACACCATTCTGACTCCATAATACAATTCCTAAAACTTCTAAAATACCATGGACTGGAGAAGGCAAAAAAAAAAAAAAAAAAAAAAAAAAAGAGGTTTAATTCCACAATCCTGAAGAAGTAGCCCCAACATTATGACCTCCAAGGGGGAAAGAGGCAACTTTGGCAATGGCCTGGCCAAGTTACATTTGGTCATATTTACCAGAAGCCAGCACTACCCCTTGCCTGAATCTCCCTGGGGTTCCCACCTGCTAAGTGGGCATCAGCATTAAATGACAGCAGCAGTCCCTGGAAGACATAGATGGTACACCCAAACTGGGTAATACGAGGAGAGTTCAGTAAGGTATTATTTGGCTGGGTGTGGAGAAGCCACGAGGAATAGTGCAGTGGCCCAGAGCGAGCAACAGCAGAGCTGTTACCAGCCCCCAACCTGAGAGGACCAGAGGACAGAGCAGTTAACAGCCTGAGAGAAAGAGCCAGGTGAGGAAGGCCACCGGACAGAAGCTACAGACCGGGCAGGGAGGGGGTCAGGGGAATAAAGGCTCCACTCTTGATGTGGAGACAAGGGAAACCTCCTACACTGTTGGTGAGAATGTAAATTGGTGCTGCCACTATGGAGAACGGTATGGAGGTTCCTCAAAAAACTAAAAATAGAACTACCATATGATCCAGCAATCCCACTCCTGGGCATCTATCTGGACAAAACTATAATTCAAAAAGATACATGCACCCCTATGTTCATAGCAGCACTATTCACAGTAGCCAAGACATGGAAACAACCTAAATGTCCATCAACAGATGAATGGATAAAGAAGATGTGGTACATATATACAGTGGACTACTAGTCCGCCATAAAAAAATTTTTTTAAAACATGGAATTCTTCCATTTGCAGCAGCATGGATGGGCCTAGAGATTATCATACCTAAGTGAAGTTAAGTCAGAAAGAGAAAGACAAATACCATATGATACCACTTATATGTGGAATCTAAAATATGACACAAATGAACTTATCTATGAAACAGAAACAGACACACAGACATAGAGAACAGAATTGTGGTTGCCAAGGGGGAGGGTGGGTGGAGGAGGGATGGATTGGGAGTTTGGGGTTAGCAGATGCAAACTATTATACATAGAATAGATAAACAACAAGGTTCTACTGTATAGCATAGGGAAATATATTCAATATCCTGTAATAAACCATAATGGAAAAGAAATGTATGTGTGTGTACGTTTATTTATACATACATATATATATATATATATATATATATATGTGAATCACTTTGCTGTACAGCATAAATTAACACAACACCGTATATCAACTATACTTCAATAAAATAAATTAAAAAATAAAAAAGCTCCACTCTTACCTTTCTCCCACCCTAGGTGCCCCCTACTGGCCAACCCCAATCAAAAGCCAATGGTCAATGGAGCTTGAAGATACATGCCACTTGGAGCTCTCAGCAGGATAAACTAAAGGGGAAAATGGATGTGAAGGGACAAATAGCAGCTCTTCAACACAGAAGGGAAACTGGTTAGCTGTTGTAACTACACACAACTACAACTGACTCTGATTGTGTTTGACTCAGGGAGGTCTGTTCTCACTGCCACCATTTTAGAGTTAGTTAGAGGCTGTCTCCATTCAGACTCCCAAAACAGATCACCTTTCCCAATTCCCTAGTCGGGACAAAAAAATGCTCTCTTAATGTACTATATTTTCCCCTAACGTAAAAAGATTGAAGTTTGATCACTGTTTAACTGCCACCCTATAGGAGTCTATTCCAACAGAAGGTCTAGCAGTTGAAAGGAACTGATAAGAAAGAGTGATTATTAATTGATCAATTCTCCCAAGAACAATAAGATAAGGACTGTATTGAATCACTTGTACTTTCAGTATTTTTCTAGGGAAAAGAAAGAAAAAAGAGCCATGCCCTGAGTTCTCGAAGTTTTAGCTCAGTTTACCAGTCTGCTACGTGGACATCACACATTTCTAACTGAAGTTTGTTTAGCCACCAGCCCAAAAAGGCCCAACTCCTGGACCATCAAAAATGCCTGTAGGGGGCACCATTTTCCTAGAACAAAACGTGAACCTGGAGTGGTCCAAAATGCTGGCCTTGACTCCAAGGAAGTCATGCTTATCAGTATCCGGAAGCAGGATGACCCCTCAGTCTTAATAATTAAGCAAGTTTTCTTTAAAAGAAAGTACCCAAACAGAAACTACTTTATAGGTAATTCTTTTAAAATACCCAAACAGAAAAAGCAACTTCAAGCAAAAGGGATGCAAATAACTAATTAGGTCCAAGCTGTCTGCAGGAAGCATGATCCCTAGCCTCTTCTTCAATACAATCTGAAGCTTTCATAGAATAAAGCCCAAGATCTTAACACCCTGCTTGACTAACTTACCAAAAGCACCATAACATTACTGAAACACCCCAAGCTAAACTTTGATAATCATGCTGATATTCATGGCCTTAAATTCAATAAAGAATCAGCTCTATTCTCCCCAGCATTGATATATTTAAGGATAAATCTCAAATGAAAAAGATGTGCATGTGTGTGTGTACGTTGGTACACCATTTATAACACTGGTGCTAATGGACAACCTTTACATATACATTAATCCATTATATCCTTTCTATAACTCTATAAGGAAAATCTTTGCAGCTGAGGAAACTGAGCATAGGAAGGTAAATTCCTGAAGACCACACAGATACAAGTGGCCAAACGAGTATTCACGGAGCGAGCTCTTTCCAATGCACCGCATTCTTCAGAGATCATACTGTTCTAAGCTTTATATAGAGCATATAATCTCATTTTTTATTCTATATTAAACATCCAGGTAAAAAATTCTATCTGTATTTTCTATCAAAAAGCCACTGCTGACCTTTAATTTTCATAGTACCCAAGGTCTTCTACATGTGGTCCTATGTAAAGTACTTCTTTTAGAATTTTGTGTTGATTTTTAAAATTGACGTGTTCCCTCCTTCCTGATAACAAGAATTATTCAACCATCATAATATGCCTCCTAGCCTTGACTGCCAGGAAAACCAGCACCAAAATTCAGACTTAATCACAATAGCTTGATTAGGTTTTTGGTAGAGAATTTGCTTTTTCTTGCTTCTTTTTATGGTTTTGAGTGTTCATGAAATTAATTTACTGTATGCTTAACGAAAATTCAGGCAGAACAAATCAACGAGTCTTTTACACATATGTATGCATATTCCAGGAAATATGATTTGATCCAAGATATATCTAAATTCATGAAGTAGGAATCCATTCATATCAAGGATGTTCCTATACAGTATATCAAATGTTTTTTAAAATGAGCATCTTTTCCTTAATCTGAACTATGACTCATAATTTTTTATGAGCTTAGATTTACTCTCTGAAAAATAATAGCGTTGAATTTGTTGTTAGCTATTAGCTCTGTTTGTTGCAGGAGAAATATTTCCTAGCATGCCCATCATTAGGTGATAATAAAGACCTAAATAATAATCATGGTGTTAATAATTTATTTGGTTATACAGCAAGTGTCCCTCTAAGTGAAGAGGAAGGTCTCACATTTCTAAACCACCCTGTGGCAGTTCA
>NW_006784577.1:6572-15072 GCF_000442215.2 Lipotes vexillifer | reverse complement strand
TCAGCAGGTGAATTAAATATTTAGCAAGCTGCTTAATATTTCATTGTAGACAAATCATAGTGGGTTTTAACCACCCTTGGGTACAAAAGCAGTGATCAAATGCCCCATGTATATCTAAATTTAATTGATAAATTGTTTTAAAAGGCATTACAGTCAACAGTACACAAGAAGGGATGCTTGAAGGACCACAACACTGGGTTATCATAAAGCAATTATAGCAATTTGCTGATGGAAGATTTTGTTATCCTCTCAGGAGAAACAATATGAGGACAGGTAGATTTCACTCCTGCTCTGTACATTTCTGAAATCAAGAGAAACTATGTTCCCTGCTCCTGTTACAAAGGAAGTCGGTACTTCAGCCAAAATATTCTGGCTCCCTTGCTACTACATAGCTTTCCCCTTTGCCTTCACTGAACATACATTGCTAAAATCTACTTGGAAATGAAAGGAAGTTAATTCTCCAAGGATCCATGGGATTGTGTTGCCTCTGGCTGTTCTCACTTCCTTTCCCACCCCGTACATATCTGTCAGCTTTGAAAATCTCTCGTGATGGTAATTGGCAATTTACCCTATTAATGTTCCCCTTATATTTAAAGTGTTTTTCTCATTACCAGTTGCCTCTTATTCTGTCCCTTATAATGGGGAAGAATAATACATCTCTAGCCAAGTTAGTAGGAATCGGGGAGGTTTACACAGAATTGCTTATTAAACAGTTATTAACTGTTCGGAAACCACACATGGATTTGTGTTATTGTAACAGCCACTCATTTCCATACAAGCAGCTCCCTAAATATGCAGAAGCCATTTCTCTACAATAACAGTTTAACCACACGTCGACACTATGCAAGCAGAATGAAATAATGCTCCGGTTTAAGATACTCTCATTTCCTTCTCTGAAGTCCCCTCTTAGTTCCTGCCCTCCATATCACAGCATGTGCTGAAAATTACTGCCTTCGTTTATCCATTCAAAGCTGCACAATCACACCCCAGCCCTCAGACACAACCCCACTCGCTGCCTTGCCAAGTGCATTACAATACCATTCAAACCATCCTCCTCGGTTTCAAAGGCTCTTATACTTGTTAGAGCCTCTTTAATGGGCCCTTCTTTTGCTTCTCTGCCATTTTTCTTCTCCTAATGTAGAGACTAACCAGAGAACATTGAAACAGAGAGAGAAAGGGGGAAAAATAAACTGTGTGAAGTATATTTGAAGAGGTGGTCTTAACTACCTCAGGCTGAGGTCAAAACAAACCCTTCTAAGAGGCTTGGTGATGAACCAGGCTAGGCCCACCATCTCTATTTCTTAAAATGGGTTCATCCAATGCTATCTCAAATGATTCCAGACACAACCAAGTCTGAAGAATGGAAACTGACCTCTGAGGGAACTCAGGTTTTCTCACCTGTAAAATGAGAAATCTGAACTGAAAAAATTTCAAGATTTCCTTCAGTTGAGTCCAGAGATAAACCCACACACATATGGTCACCAAATCTATGACAAAGGAGCCAAGAATATACAATGGAGAAAAGACAGTCTCTTCAATAAGTGGTGCTGGGAAAACTGGACAGCTACATGTAAAAGAATGAAATTAGAACATTCTCTAACACCATACACAAAAATAAACTCAAAATGGAATAAAGACCTATATGTAAGACCAGATACTATAAAACTCTTAGAGGAAAACACAAGCAGAACACTCTTTGACATAAATCACAGCAAGATCTTTTTTGATCCACCTCCTAGAATAATGAAAATAAAAACAAAAATAAACAAATGGGACCTAATGAAACTTAAAAGCTTTTGCACAGCAAAGGAAACCATAAACAAATGAAAAGACAACCCACAGAATGGGAGAAAATATTTGCAAATGAAGCAACCGACAAGGGATTAGTCTCCAAAACATACAAACAGCTCATACAGCTCAGTATCAAAAAAACAAACAACCCAATCAAAAAATGGGTAGAAGATCTATATAGACATTTCTCTAAAGAAGACATACAGATGGCCAAAAAGCACACGAGAAGATGCTAAACAGCACTAATTATTAGAGAAATGCAAATCAAAACTACAATGAGATATCACCTCACACCTGTCAGAATGGCCATCATCAAAAAATCTACAAACAATAAATGCTGGAGAGGGTGTGGAGAAACGGGAACCCCCCTACACTTGCTGGTGGGAATGTAAATTGGTACAGCCACTATGGAGAATGGTATGGAGGTTGCCTGAAAAACTAAAAATAGAGCTACCTTATGATCCAACAATCCCACTCCTGGGCATATATCTGGAGAAACCATAATTCGAAAAGACACATGAACTCCAATGTTCACTAGAGCACTAAATACAATAGCCAGGACGTGGAAGCAACCTAAGTGTCCACCAATGGATGAATGGATAAAGAAGATGCAGTACATATATACAATGGAATATTACACAGCCATAAAAAAAGAATGAAATAATGCCATTTGCAACAACATGGACAGGGACCTAGAGACTGTCATACTGAGTGAAGTAAGTCAGACAGAGAAAGACAAGTATCATATGATATCACTTAGATGTGGAATCTAAAAAAATGGTACAAATGAACTTACCTATAAAACAGAAATAGAGTCACAGATGTAGAAAACAAACTTATGGTTACCAAGGAGGTAAGCGGGTGGGGGAGGGATCAATTGTGATTGACATATACACACTACTATATATAAAATAGATAACTAATAAGAACCTACTGTATAGCACAGGGAACTCTACTCAATACTCTGTAATGACCAATATGGGAAAAGAGTCTAAAAAAGAGTGGATATATGTATATGTATAACTGATTCACTTTGCTGTACAACAAAAACTAACACAACACTGTAAATCAACTATACTCCAATAAAAATTAATTTAAAAAATACCAAAAAAAATACAGTTATTTGCGTCCCTGTTTCTCCAGTGGTCATGGCAGACTGCACTGCAAGTTGCATCATTTGCCAGAATAAACGTCTCTCCCTTCCAAGGGATAAATTATATTGGGGAGCAGAGACATGTAAACCATAAAGATTTAGGACCATTCCTAGAATGGATGACATATGTACAAAGGATGAAGGAGAACTAGGAGAAGATATTTCAGGTCTAACTGGGAAAGTCAGGAAAGGTTTCATGGATGAGGTGGCTCTAGATGTGTTTTAAAGGATGAGTAGGAGTTTACATGGCAGACAAACAGGATGAGCACATGATAAGCCCAGGGAACCACACAGGCCATAAAATGAAAGTCTGCAAGATCCTAGGTTATTCTGGACACTACAGAAGTTCTGTGCTCTCTAGAAGCAAGAAAGTTCAGGAGAAGAAAATCCGGAGAGTTGATCTCTCTTGCTCCCTCTCTCTGAGAATCCCTCTCTCAATATCTCTCTCTCTCTTTTTCTCTCTCTGTCTGTCCTTCCCTCCTTCCTTCCCTCCTCCTCTCTCTTCTCTTGTTCTCTCATGCAGCTCCTATACAGTCTTAGCCCATCATCCCAAATGTTAAGATGGAAAACATGAGAAAATTGCAAAAGCCTACACAAATCTGCATCTACTTGAAAAATAGCTCATCTTGTAAACATTTTATTTCCCACATACAACTTCGGCAGGTTGGATACAAGTTAAACAATATACTACTCTCAACAGATTCACTTAGCTGTGTGATTAACAGAGGAACACACCCATCTTCCCCTTGATCACAGGTTTGAAGTTTTCTATTCTGATTTGAAAGCAACGAGTCATACAATATTACAATCCACAATGCGGGGAAGATATCACAAAATTATCACCTACTGATAGATATTGAATATCTGCCACAGAGAAGTGAAGTAAGCCAGGAGATGGTGGACATAGGTTTCAAACCCAGGCAGTCTCACCCAAGAGCTTATCCTCCTTAATAGGATGTTTAACTACCTCCCAAAGAAGGAGGTGGTCACAAAAAAAAATTTATTGTAAAAATAGTTGAAACAGATGCAAATATAATGATGGACAAAATTGTGGTGGTCTATGAGTTGACGAATATTTTTAAGGATATACTACATAAAAGATTATAGAACCTAACTTAATCTGAGAAATGATGTGGGAGTTCAGATACAAACAGGTCAGGATTTCCTTAAAGTATAGAATATAAAACTGGTTTTTCAAAAGAATCCAAATTTCTATAGACCATCCTCATCAGAATATCTTTTAGAGTGGGCGCATACCTCAAAGAAAACTCTACATACTTTAAAAATCTTTCTCCTTTCAAATTACCATTTTCAAGTATTAGTTACATGGTTATTATATTTACATAACGATTCAATCATGTCCATGTTATTGAGAGCAGAAGTAAAATCAAAGTGACCCATCTTGAGATCCAGAACAGTGGAACCACCGTTGTATGTATAGACATGTATTAATTAAGAATGAGCCTCTTAATAACTTACTTGGGGATGTAGAAATTTATGTTGATCCCATTGAAAAGGCAATATTCTAATCTCTGAAAGTTCTATATTTCTGCCAAAGTAACACTAATCCAAAAGAAGTACTCCAAAGTGACAAAAAGACTATGTATAATATACAAATAAAGATATGCTTGGGCATCTATGTGTTTGTGGGGGGCATGTGTGTGTGCACACGCATACACACACATGTAGAGTCAAACACTCTTAGCAATTAACAAGTGACTTAGTTGGTGCAGCCACTGTGGAAAACAGTATGGAGCTTCCTCAGAAAACTAAAAATAGAATTACCATATGATACAGCAATCCCACTCCTGGGCATATATCTGGACAAAACTATAATTCAAAAAGATACATGCACCCCTATGTTCATAGCAGCACTATTCACAACAGGCAAGACATAGAAAAAACCTAAATGTCCACTGACAGAGGAATGGATAAATAAGATGTGGTACATGTATACCATGGAAAACTACTCAGCCATAAAAAAGAATGAAATAATGCCATCTGCAGCAGCATGGATGTGCCTAGAGATTATCATAGTAAGTGAAGTTAAGTCAAAAAGAGAAAGACAACTACTATATGATATTACTTATACGTGGAATCTAAAATATGTCACAAATGAACCTATCTATGAAACAAACAGAATCATGGACGTAGAGAACAGACTGGTGGTTGCCAAGGGGGAGGGGGTTGGGGGGAGGGATGGAGCAGGAGGGTGGAGTTAGCAGATGTGAGCTTTTATATTTATTATAGAATGGATAAACAACATGGTCCTACTGTATAGTACAGGGGACTACATTCAATACCCTATAATAAACCATAATGGAAAAAGAATACTAAAAAACAAGAATGTATATATATATAACTGAATCACTTTGCTGTACAGCAATAATTAATAATTAACACAACACTGTAAATCAAAAAATGACCTTCAAAAATGTGACTTTGAACTCTGAAAAATCAAATGCTGATTGGCTGAAAAGGAGGTAATGACTTACAATATATCAGAAATGACCTGAATTAAATTGTAGACATGGTTGAAACACAGGTCAGTGAATTTGAAGGTGAAATCGGGTTGCAAAAAAAGCAATCTATGGAAACTATTGATGAACAAGTAAGGGATTCCTTTTTGTCACTGAAATGAAACAAATAGGCTCTAGTTAATGGCTCCAACTGTTTAAAAAAGAAACACTTCTAACATTTGTAGAATTTAAGTGTTAAAATTATCTGCTCAATCTCCTAAAACACCTCCAAAATGTATTTTGTACTAGGAAATTGGATGATTACAGTGTAGGTTAGTAATGACATTATAGTAAAATCCCAGGGCCAGCCAATGTCTTTCTTGCTATATGAAAATAAATCATTTTTCTTCCTGAGCTAACAGATAAGTGTTAACAACTATCCTACATGGCAAGTTTAGATGGAAAATATTGCTTTTGTTTAGTAAAGAAGAGTAGGAAAAGGAATTCCTTCATCAGGTAAGACAGCATTAAGTTTGCAAAAGGGAATTTCAGATGAACCCCCAAAATGTACAGATTCACACTGAAAGTAGCAATATGAAAGTCTACTAGGGCAAGATGTCCAAAACTTGCAAGTGAATTTCTGGGTAAGGCCTAAAGGAAGTCAGGAAATGAGTAAAGACTATAAAACCAAGAGGAAAACATTACCAACTACTTGTACTGTCTATCTGATCAATGTTTACGGGTGTTTGAGTTTTAAGAGGAAATTGGCTAGGTAAACGGCAAACAAATAATTACTCTTTTACATAAGTTCAACAGAGAGTGGTATAGACAGTGTGACCTTGGTCAGTACTGATTTTGCAAGAGAGTAAGAATGTTTACTGGCCAGTTTGGTTGTTACTGATTTGGTTTTGGTTTTGGTACAGTGTTGATAGCATGTCAGGGGTTCCCAGCCTGGAACAGTACCACCTCTCCACGGGATCTTTTGGAAACGTGTATAGACAGTTTTGGTTGGCTGAAGGTAGAAACTAGCATTTGTAAGATAGGGAAGGGGACAAGGATGCTATATGTTCTATATGCAGGATGGTCTTACATAAGGAAGGACTATGCCACCCAAAATGCTGTAAGTGACCTCATGAAAATATACTGGGATATTTCCCTACCCACCACATCCCCTCCCTTCAAAACGCATTCTGGGGTGTCTAAAGCAATCCCTAGACTGGCAACCTTGCAAAGAGACCCCAGAACTGGATGCACAGTTTTCAAGGAGCTGTTCCCAAGTGGTTAGCAGCCAATCAAACTAGGCGACCATCAAGAGAAGGTCAGGCATACTTTGATGTGTAAAATAAGGGTTGTGAACATGCAAGATGTAAGCAATTCAGCCCCGAATCCTGTTTTTCTAATGAAGGAGAGAAGACAGTCAAACTGAAGCAACTGATTTGAAAAGTATAATTTTAGAGCTTAATGTACTATATCAACCAATAGCTATCCTTAAGCAGCAGGTAGGGGCTCAAGAAATGATATTCTAAGTAGGAAATAGAGAAAAGAGCATAGGGGAGAGAAAAAATCAACTTAAGGGAATGCATAATTCTTCTAGCTTCTTCTTACTGTAGTAATGATAGCCCTTTAAGTTCTCTGAGAATCATCTTACATGTCAGTGTTTGCAAGGATGTGTCTTGCCTCGTGTATAATCACCTCCAAGGAAGACGAAACTTGCCAGGCCGTTTGGTCCAGGTATGCAAAATACCCCATGTGAAATTTCTAGTTTTAAATAACTGTAAGTGTTTGCATACTGTAGAGAGTACTTGGAGACAACATTTTCTTTGTGAAAAGGTGCTCAAGCTTTGAAACCAGCATCAGTTGATATCATCAGGCTACACGCCTTATATGAATGCTAAGACTGAAAGGGAAGGATGAATAAAATGCAAACCATAAAATGTCCCCCCAAACGTTCAGAAAATAGAATTGCCTACACTCAATAAAAATGATTATAATGTGTGCAGAATTGCATTGCTTTCCATATGACTAGTCTCAAAAAGATCATGAACAATCATTATGTGTAATCAACAGCCTATTTATCTACAACACATGAACAAGCCCATTTCAAATAAGCCCTGCTCCATCGTCTTAACTCTTGACGTTTCATCTGCACTAGTGAGACTCCTCTGAGCAGACATCTGTTCTGAGATTGTTCATTCTGATGAGGTGACCTATGGAAAGACTTATGCCCTCTCCAATTGTTTTTAAGTCCGTTAATTCAAAATGCAGAGAGGTTATATAATTAATGTGTGTGTTTTGGTGACTCATGGCCTTGAGAGAGCTAGAAAAATGTGGTCATTTAAATCTTTCCCCTGACTTGGGGCTGGAAAGAAGTTGGTCTAAACCAACCTGTGGAGACTGGAATAATTTCCCAGAAAGAAAATTTCTCACCCTCTCTCAATACCCTGCTCCAGGATCTGAATTTAGTGATTCACATGCATACTACTCTATTTTTCTTCAAAGGCTCCTAAGTGAACAAAAATTGGATTTCTACCAAAAATGTCCCAGACACTTCACTTATTAATAATTATTCTTGCTCTTCTTTTTGACAAAAACAAATGAATCTTCACTTCTCTTTTTTGCAGATCATCAAATAAAGTATCTTAGTATCTTGGCCAGTAAAACTGACAATGGTGTATTCTGTCAAACACTTCCAAAATTTAAGTAGGGTATCTTCATAAATGTCCCCGATAGAGAAGCACAGAAAATTCTGTTTACAATTTTCAATTACTGTTAAATAAAACCCCAATCTTAAAAATGGAAGCTCTTTAAGGAAAAAGAACATGACTTCAGTCTTGGGAGAATTTATATTGTGACATGCCTGTAACTTCATAAAGAGTTTCTTTCCAAATCTCAACAAATACTAAATTTAGAGGAACTCAAAAATCCCAGAATTGATTAGAAGCACAAATATAAAAATACTGGGGACTATTTCAGCTTTATAATTTAGTAATTAAACAGTGAAGATCTTGAATTAGATTTTAAAACTAAATGACTCTCTACTGCCACCTACAGGTAGTACCCAACTCTTATAATCCACTTTTTTTTTTTTTTTTTTTTT
>NW_006784577.1:1648-6562 GCF_000442215.2 Lipotes vexillifer | reverse complement strand
TTTTTTTTTTTTTTTTTTTTTTTTTTTTTTTTTTTTTTTTGCAGTACGTGGGCCTCTCACTGTTGGAGCCTCTCCCGTTGCGGAGCACAGGCTCCGGACGCTCAGGCTCAGCGACCATGGCTCACGGGCCCAGCCGCTCCGTGGCACGTGGGATCCTCCCGGAGTGGGGCACGAACCCGTGCCCCCTGCATAGGCAGGCGGACTCTCAACCACTGCGCCACCAGGGAAGCCCTTATAATCCACTCTTAAACGACTGCAACGAGACCTTTGTACAAGTAGACTAGCTTCCAAAGAGAACCTCTCAGAGTTGTGTGAATTAGACAGCCATCCAGTCTACTGTTGAAGTTCCACAGTTCCCTGCAGGGATCCGTGCTATGTCCAAATTTACAGACCTTTCCAGGAAGAACCTACTAGAATCACAGGAAAACAAAAGTGAAAGTGTCCTTAAACACCAGCTCATGCCCCTTCTCAGGCTGAGCCAGGGTCTACATCAGGTTCCCTAACGTCTGCCTGCCATGCTCTCTGCAGTCCCTTTAACTTTACTCCCTCACAAATGATATTTCCTGACTCGTGCTGTTAGGATGGTTGTAAAGGTCATGGCTACCTATTGAGGCCCTGCTGAAACTACTAAAAAAAAAAAAGTATAAATTTCAAAAATCATATTTTCAAAGACATCAGAAAGCTGTGGGACCAATGAAGTCTAGATGAACTAAAATTACAGAGCCAGAAGAACACTTTCTAGGTAAGTAGAAGGTAAATGAGGGTAAGATATTTCATGTGTATGTATTCAGTAAGCAAATGAGACAGATAATCAAGAGGAAAAAAAACGACAGAAGCAGATTCACAAGTGATCCAGGTATTAGAGTTAGCATATAATAACTTTAAAAAATGTACGTGATAAAAATAATTATTCAGGATTAACTATATAATGCCATGGATGCTTACTGAAATCTCTAAGGTAACCACAAAAAAACACAACTACGCATAGAAAGATTGGATGAGAAAAAATAGAATAATAAAATTCTTGTTTAATCTACAAGAAGGCAAGAAAAACA
Organism: Lipotes vexillifer; assembly: GCF_000442215.2. NCBI lineage: Eukaryota > Metazoa > Chordata > Mammalia > Artiodactyla > Lipotidae > Lipotes > Lipotes vexillifer. The sequence goes on along the minus strand of NW_006784577.1, from coordinate 5,507 downwards.
GAGCAACAAATAGAAAGTAAAAAGCAAGACGGTAGATGTGAACTCATTTATGCCATTAATTGTATTACATATTACATATTTATTAAACAGACGAATAATCAAAAGACAAATTGTTAGAATAGATAAAAAAAATAGCAATAGCTAACTATATGCTGGTGTGTTAGGCAGATAACAGCTCCTGCAAAGATGTCCATGTTCTTTGTTACCTTACATGGCAAAAGGGACTTGGCAAATATGATTAAGGATCTTAAAATAGGAAGATTATCCTGGATTGTCCAGGTGGCCAAGTGTAATCACAACTGTCTTTACAAGTGAAAACGGGATTCAGGAGAGTCAGCATCAGAGTGATGCAATGTAAGAAATGCAATTGCTGGCCTTAAATATGGAAGGGGGCCATAAGCCAAGGAATGTGGGCAGCCTCTAGAAGCTGGAAAAGGCAGGGAAATGGATTTTCCCCTAGAGATTCCAGCAGGAACGCAGGCCTACCAACACCTTGATTTTAGCCCAGTGGGACACATTTTGGATTTGCAACTACCAAAACTGTAAAAAAATTAATTTGTGCTAGTTAAGTCAACTAGCACATGTATATATACTATACTATATACTATATATATAGTATATATATATATACTATATATGTATATACACTATATATACTATACTATATATACTATATACTATACTATATACTATACTATATACTAGTATATGGTAACTTGTTACAGCAGCAATAGGAAACTAATATAATTGGTTATAAGAGAAACATCTCAAATATAAGGATACAGATAAGTCAAAAGTAAAGAATGGAAAAAGATATATCAAGCAAATACTAACCAAAGAAGTCAGGTGTGCCTCTATGAATACTAGACAAACCAGACTCTTTACAATAAGATTTACTACATATAAATGGGGATATTTCATAAATATAAAATTGTCAGTAAAACTAGAAGACATGGCAATCCTAAATTTTTAAACTCGAGGGGAAAAAAATGGAACTAGACAAATCTGCTATCATCACTGGAGATTTTAACAGCCTTCCCTCAAGAACTGAAAGAACAGCAGACAAAAAATTGGTAAGGGTGTAAAAGATATGAACAATACAATTAACTAAACTGATCTAATGAAAGGTATACAGAGAAATGCCCATCAGCTGCAGAATACACATTCTTTTCAAATGCACAGAGAACACTTCCAAAGTAGATCATATACTGGGTCATAAAGTAAAACTTGACAAATCCCAAGGGATTGAATCATATAGACAATGTGCTCTGATTCCCAAGAGAATTAATTTAGAAATAAAAAGAAGATAACTAGAACAATCCACCTTGAAAACTGAGTAAAACACTTCTAAATAGGAAAAAGTAGAAATTATAAAATATTTTAAGTGAATGAAAATGAAAATGTAATTTATAAAAACTTACACAATGCAGCTAAAGCAGTGCTTGTAAGGAAATTTTAGCTACATGCATACATTAGAAAAGTATAAAGGTAGAAAATCAATTATCTAAGCTCCTGTCTCAAGAAAAAGAAAAAAAAATTAAAATTGAACAAAGTACAATTGAACAAAGTACAGGGAAATATAAAACATAAACTAATGAAACAGAAAGCAGATATATAGAATTCAATATAGTCCAAAAGTTGCTTCCCATACAAGATTTGAAAATTGATATACACTTAGCAAGACAGAACAAGGAAAAAAGAAAAAATACAAAGTTCACTTATCAGGAATTAATGAGGGGCATCACTACAGACAAAAAGATAATGAGAGAATATTATGAACAAATTTATGGCAATAAATTTGTCAACCTAGATGAAAGGGACAAATTCACTGGGAAATACAAATTACTAAAATGTATGGAAACATAAATGAATATCTGAATTCATAATTAAAAACCTTTCCACAAAAGTTCAGAAGGCTTTACTGAGGAATGCCTTCAAACATCTAAGAAAGAAACAATACCAAATTTAAACATACTCCTTTATGGAAAAAATAAAGTGGAAATACTTTCCAATCTATATTATGTGACTAGGATAATCCTGATATTGAAACTCAAGAAGAATATTACAAGAAAAGAAATTAGAGACTGTCACCCCTCATGAACATGGATACAAAAATTCTGAACAAAATTTTAGCAAATTAAATGCAGCAATATATAAAATGAAGATACAACATAATCAAGCAGGTTTATTCCACAAGTGCAAGACTGGTTTAATATTTAAAAGTCAATCAATGGAACATGAATAATAAAAGACAAAATTCCTGAACAGTACTATACCAAAAATAAATAATTTCCTCTTCAAAAGACACTGTTAAGGAAAGGAAAAGATAAACTACACACTGGGAAAATAGAAAAAATTTGTGATATATATATATATTATATATATATAAATTTCAAAAACATTTTGGTGAGAGAAAGAAGCCTAACACAAAAGGTATGTTTGTGTGATTCCACTTATATAAAATTTCAAGGATAGGCAGTGTAACTATAGAGACAGAAGAAAGATCAGTGGTTGCTTGGGTGTGGAATGGGGATTTATTAAATATAAACTCAGAGAAAATTCTTAAAAAGGACATTATTTTTAGGAAATTTTGGGTTCAAAGCAAATCTTAAAGGAAATAAAGAGATTTCCCATATAGCCCCGCCCCCATCCCCCCTCCCACGCACAGCCTCCCCCACTAGCAGCATCCCACCCCACAAAGATACGTTTGTTCCAATGGGTGAGCCTGTGTTGACAAGTCATGATCACCCCAAGTCCATAGTCTACATTAGCGTTCGCTCTTGGTGTTGTATATTCTATGGGCTTTTGACAAATGTATGATGACATGATCCACCGTTACAGTACCATGCACAATAGTTTCACTGCCTTAAAAATCCTCTGTGCTCCATCTATTCATCCCTCTGCCCCCCCTAACTCCTGGCAACCACTCATCTTTTTATCATCTCCACAGTTTTACCTTTTCTAGAATGTCACAGAGTTGGAATGATACAGCCTTCATAGCTTGGCTTCTTTCACTCAATAATAGGCATTTAAAGCTCCTCATAGAAGAATTTTTGAGGGACGACGGAAGTGTTCTAACCCTAGACTGTTGACACAGAAAGATGCTCAACACCACCAGCCACCAAGAAAATACAAACCCAAAGTATGAGATACTACGTCACACCCACTAGGCTCAAAAAGACAGACAATAACAAAGGATGGTGAGAAGGCGGAAAAATTAAAACCTTGTATACTCTGGTGGGAATGCAAAATGGTGCTCTGAAAAACAGTCTGGTCATTCAAAAGGTTGTACAATACAGTTACCCTATGATCCAGCAATTCCACGCCTAGGAATACCCAAGAGAAATTAAAACAGACTCACACAAAGACTTGTACATGCATGTTCATAGCACTACTCATAACGGCTAAAAAGCAGAAACACTTAAAGGGCTATTAGCTGATGAATAAAATGTGGTATATCCATGCAATGGAATATTATGAAACAATAGAAAGAAATGAATACTGATAAATACTGATGAACATGGGTGAACCTTGAAAACATTATGCTAAGTGACAGAAATCACAAAAGATCACATACTGGGGGTTGTGGAAAGATGGCGGAGGAGTAAGACGCGGAGATCACCTTCCTCCCCACAAATACACCAGAAATACATCTACATGTGGAACAACTCCTACAGAACACCTACTGAATGCTGGCAGAAGACCTCAGACCTCCCAAAAGGCAAGAAACTCCCCACGTACCTGGGTAGGGCAAAAGAAAAAAAAAAAAACTAATTAAAAACAGAGACAAAAGAATAGGGACGGCACCTGCACCAGTGGGAGGGAGCTGTGAAGGAGGAAAGGTCTCCACACACTAGGA
>NW_006784577.1:0-886 GCF_000442215.2 Lipotes vexillifer | reverse complement strand
ACGCCCTCCGGCGACCTACACGCAGAGGCAGGGCCAAGTCGAAAGCTGAGCCCCTGTGAGCTGTGAGAACAAAGAAGAAAAAGGGAAATCTCTCCCAGCAGCCTCAGAAACAGCGGATTAAAGCTACACAATCAATTTGATGTACCCTGCCTCTGTGGAATACATGAATAGACAGCGAATCATCCCAAATTGAGGAGGCGGACTTCTAGAGCAAGATCTATGATTTTTTCCCCTTTTCCTCTTTTTGTGAATGTGTATGTGTATGCTTCTGTGTGAGATCTTGTCTGTATAGGTTTGCTTCCACCATTTGTCCTAGCGTTCTATCCGTCCATTGTTTTTTTGTTTTTTTTTAATTTTTCTCTTAATAATTAATTTTAATTTAAATAACTCTATTATACTTTAACTTCTTTCTATCTTTCTTTCCTTCCTTCCCTCCTTTAGACAACGAATCATCCCAAATTGAGGAGGTGGACTTGGAGAGCAAGTTTTATGATTTTTTCCCCTTTACCTCTTTTTGTGAGGGTATATGTGTATGCTTCTAGGTAAGATTTTGTCTCTATAGCTTTGCTTCCACCATTTGTCCTAAGGTTCTATCCATCCCTTTTCTCTAAATAATTATATTTTTAATTCAATAACTTTATTATACTTTATTTTATTTTACTGTATCTTCTTTCTTTCTGTATTTTTTCCTTCCTTCCCTCCTTCCTTCCTTCCTTCCCTCCTCCCTCCCTCCCTCCTTTCTTTCCTTCTTGCCTTCTTCCTTTCTTTTCTTTCTTTCTTTCTTCCTTCCCTCCTTCCTTCCTTCTCTCCTTTCTTTCTTGCCTTCTTGCTTTCTTTCCTATTTCCTCCTACTTCTACTAATTCTCTCTACTTTCTCTCCCTTTTA
>NW_006784575.1:0-2727 GCF_000442215.2 Lipotes vexillifer | reverse complement strand
GCCTGTGCTCCGCAAGGGGAGAGGCCACAACAGTGAGAGGCCCGCATACCGCAAAAAAAAAAATAAAAAAAATAAAAAAAATAAATAAAAAAAAATAAAAAATATATACAGTAACAGTTAATAAGAGAGATTATTACAATCATGGCACTGTGCTAAATGCTTTATGTAATCTCAATAATTCTATGAGGTAGGCAGTATTATTACTCTAATTTTACAAATGAGGAAACTTCATCACAGATAGGTTACTAAATTGCTCTAGGTCATAGAGTTAAAAGACCTATTTAATCTTAACCAAAAGCCATGGTGAAACATGAGGCTTTAGACAGTGATAAACCATAAGATTTAAAGGGTTTATAATCTCTGAATGTTTCTTACCAGCCTAAAAATCTTATTAGATTTACTCCCTAGAACAAAGCAGGGTCTCAGGAAAGTTGGGGGCCATGTTGTCTGTACCAGTGCTCTGAAAAGATGAAAGAGAAGAACTTAAACAGAGGTAGGGAGATGCTGCAGATAGCCCACAGAATTTCCACTGTCTTGAGAGGCATTCTGGAGTATGGGATGAGTAATTCACAGAGCTACAAGGTTGAAAAGCCCTCTGAATGAAGATATCATAATATACATCTTATGCTATAGATAGCATAAAGCCCTTATTCTACAGGTTCAAGTCTTCAAACTTTGGCTTGGCATACAGCAAGCTAATAGTAAAACATGTATATTCGGAAGAAATTCAGGCACAGAAAAAAGCTTTCACATAAGCAAGATTAGCCAAAACAAACTAAAAAAATTCTCATTTGCTACTGATAACACAAGGAGATATTAAAACTCAGCTTAGTGGTAATATTTAGAATGTTTAAGATAATCTTTTCAGCAAAAAAAAAATTAATTATACAAAACTTGAACGCATAACAACAGTGTAGGAGAAAAAAGAACTTAGTATGACTAAAACCATTTAACCTCTTTATTATACGAAATAATAACACATACATATCTTCCATACATAAATGGAAGAATCAAAAAGAACTCTGTCTCACAAAACCACTGTGAGATAAAAAAAATGTAAAAAAGATTAATTACAGAATGAAAAAAGTGTTTTTAAGGAGAAAAGCTAATTCAAAGGTGAGATATATTCTCTGATGAAACCTCAAAAACATACCTTCACTGCACACAGGAATTCTATTTGTATGTAAAAAACCAATCCTTTTGAACTCTGCAAGTTAGCTTTTCTTTTTCTTTTAAAAAAGCCTTTTGAATTGTCATTAGCTAGCTTTAATATACTTAAATATTATATTAAAATAATCACCCATTTATAAACTCTGAGAATAGAGAGACGCAGCCTTTTGGAGTCAGACATAACTTGGACCTAAACCCCACATCTGCATTTACTAAGATATATGATTTGGGGCAAGTTAATTTACCTAGCTGGCCCTCAGTTTTACCATCTATAATATGGGATTAAAAATAAACCTCCAGTTATGAAGACAAAATGGGAATTTAACTGCAGTGTTTGGTACTTAGTAAGCCTCAATAAACATTATCCATCTCCACCTCCAACCAAAAAAACAAAAAAAAGATTTTTATTAACAATCTTTCCAGATAGCAAATTTCCCTAAATGTCATTCATCCTTGTGGCCTCACCTTTAATACTCCTCTATCTTTTTTGGAGGTAATATCCTCTCCCTGTTCAGCAACAGCTGCTGCGGGGCTTTCGCCATTGTTCTTGGCAGCTTCATCAGTAGTCATTGTCTTTTATAAGTAGACAACCTGCTGAGAAGAAACATATTTTAGCTAGGAAAAGTATCACTTCTTTATGCATCTTAAATGCCCCTAGGAACTGAGCTTTAGCTGACCCAAGATTTACTAAGGGCCAATAAGGTTAAACACTGAAAAGGAAAATAAAAACATTTGCTATGAGCATGTATTGATGTCATGAGGCATGTAAATGAAACATCATCCAACTCTTCAATTTCCCATCCAGCTCTGATCCCAAATTAGAGAGCAGAACAAGTCAGGTTTGATAGTGATTCTATTCCTTAGCATGATTACACGTTGAGAAGTAGTCCTTTCAGAACTTTGAAAACGCCCTTTTCCTACAGCCATATTCTTGACAGAGAATTAAGAACTTATCAGGTGATCTGATAAAAGAAATGACAATATATCACAGTGGAAAACAGGACAGGCTTTCAAAATGACAGACCCTAGTCTGAGTCCTAGCTCCAGCAATATCTGTTTGACATTTGCAAACTTAAAGTCACTGAGCCTCAGTTTCACATCTGTAAAATGGATGGAGTTTTTGTTCATAGAGTTACTGTGAGGCATTAATGAGATAACAAATGTTAAGAGATTAGCACAAGGTCATAACTTAAAAATGTAAACACTTATCATGATTATTACTGGGTCTTTTATAGAGCCACATTTTTCATTTCCTGCTCAAAAGTTCCTTTGGAATGAGGTTCTTCCCTAGCATGGCATTCCAGGCCCTCCACAACATGATCCTTACCTATCTTTCAGGTCTAGCTTCCACTAATTTCTTTCATGCAGCTCATGCTCTAGTCCAAACCAGACCAATTCTTCTCCCATAACAAGTCCCGTGCTTTCCCATCTCCATGCTCTTGGTCACTCTTCTTTAAAATCCCCACTCTTGGGCTTCCCTGGTGGCGCAGTGGATAAGAATCCGCCTGCCAATGCAGGGGACATAGGTTCAAGCCCTGGTCCGGGAAGATCCCACAT
>NW_006784574.1:0-268 GCF_000442215.2 Lipotes vexillifer | reverse complement strand
CCCCTTCAGGTACCTGGGGACAGGCCGCCATCTCCACAACGCAGGCGGCGACACCTGGACCCCGGGGGAGGCCAGGGCCCCCTGCCTGTCACTCTGGCTGCTGCCAAAAAAGCCAAGTCTGAGATCCAGCTGGTGAGTGACCAGGGCAAGGTTGGAGGGGACTGCGCCCACCCGTCACAGGGTGGGTGGGCACCTGGGGGCACATGAAGCAAGGGAGATAGGTGCTGCGCCCCAGGAGAACCCAGTCTGATGAGGTGATGTGGCCCCT
>NW_006784573.1:0-295 GCF_000442215.2 Lipotes vexillifer | reverse complement strand
TGCGGGATGGCGGCCAGCTCACAAGAAAGCGAGGGGAGAAAAGGTGCTCAGGGCCACTGTATTACAGAAACCTGCAGAGTTATAGATGACAGCTTTCGTCCAAAAATATACTGAAGTTATGCTCCGAAGAGAACTTGAAAGTGAGGCAGAATTGCAGGAAACCGATTTCAGGAGGTGGTTTGTAATTGCATCTAAAGCCTATGAAAATAGGGAGAATGCCGACCAGGATGTTCTTGGCCAAAAAGGGCGTATGCGTGTTTTCCTGAATATATTCAGGAAAAAACGCATACGCCCT
>NW_006784572.1:13998-30152 GCF_000442215.2 Lipotes vexillifer | reverse complement strand
AAGGCAAGGTTGTCCACTCTCACCACTGTTATTCAACATAGTTTTGGAAGTTTTAGCCACAGCCATCAGAGAGGAAAAAGAAATAAAAGGAATCCAAATGGGAAAAGAAGAAGTAAAACGTTCACTGTTTGCAGATGACATGATACTATACATAGAAAAGCCTAAAGATGTTACCAGAAAACAACTAGAGCTAATCAATGGATTTGGTAAAGTAGCAGGATACAAAATTAACACACAGAAATCTCTTGTGGGCTTCCCTGGTGGCGCAGTGGTTGAGAGTCCGCCTGCCAATGCAGGGGACCCTGATTCGTGCCCCGGTCTGGGACGATCCCACATGCCATGGAGCGACTGGGCCTGTGAGCCATGGCCACTGGGCCTGCGTGTCTGGAGCCTGTGCTCCACAACAGGAGGGGCCACAACAGTGAGAGGCCCGTGTACGGCAAAAAAAAAAAAAAAGAAGGAAAGAAATCTCTTGCGTTCCTATACACTAATGATGAAAAATCACAAAGAGAAATTACAGAAAACCATCCCATTTACCATTGCAACTAAAAGAATATAGTACCTAGGATGAAACCTTCCAAAGTAGTCCAAAGACCCATATGCAGAAAATTATAAGACACTGATGAAAGAAATTAAAGACAATTCAAACAGATGGAAAGATATGCCATGTTCTTGGATTGGCAGAATCAACATTGTGAAATTGACTATAGTACCCAAAGCAATCTACAGATTCAATGCAATCCCTGTCAAACTACCAACGGCATTTTTCACAGAACTAGAACAAAAAAATTCACAATTTGTGTGGAAACACAAAATACCCCAAATAGTGAGAGCAATCTTGAGAAAGAAAAACGGAGCTGCAGGAAGCAGGCTCCCTGACGTGAGACTATACCACAAAGCTACAGTAATCAAGAGAGTATGGTACTGGCACAAAAACAGAAATATAGACCAATGGAACAGGATAGAAAGCCCAGAGATAAACCCACATACATATGGTCACCTTATCTTTGATAAAGGAGGCAAGAATATACACTGGAGAAAAGGCAGCCTCTTCAATAAATGGTGCTGGGAAAACTGGACAGCTACATATAAAGGAATGAAATTAGAATGCTCCCTAACACCATACACAGAAAGAAACTCAAAATGGATTAAATACCTAAATGTAAGGCCAGACACTGTAAAACTCTTGAGGAAAACATAGGCAGAACACTCTATGACATAAATCACAGCAAGATCCTTTTTGACCCACCTCCTAGAGAAATGGAAATAAAAACAAAAATAAACAAATGGGACCTAATGAAACTTCAAAGCTTTTGCAGAGCAAAGTAAACCATAAACATGACAAAAAGAGAACCCTCAGAATGGGAGAAAATAGTTGAAAATGAAGCAAATGACAAAGGTACAAAATATACAAGCAGCTCATGCAGTTCAATGTCAAATAAACAAACAACCCAATCCAAAAATGGGCAGAAAACATAAGTAGACATTTCTCCAAAGAAGATATACAGATTGCCAACAAACACATGAAAGGATGCTCAACATCACTAATCATTAGAGAAATGCAAATCAAAACCATAATGAGGTATCACTTCACACCGGTCAAAATGGCCAACATCAAAATATCTACAAACAATAAATGCTGGAGAGGGTGTGGAGAAAAGGGAACCCTCTTGCACTGTTGGTGGAAATGTAAATTGATACAGCCACCATGGAGAACAGTATGGAGGTTCCTTAAATTAAAAATAGAACTACCATATGACCCCACAATCCCACTACTGGGCATATACTGAGAAAACCATAATTCAAAAAGAAGCACGGGAGGACACCTTCAAGATGGTGGAGGAGTAAGACGTGGAGGTCACCTTCTTCCCCACAAGTATACCAGAAATACATTTACATGTGGAACAACTGCTACAGAACACCTACTGAACGCTGGCAGAAAACCTCAGACTTCCCCAAAGGCAAGGAACTCCACATGTACCTGGGTAGGGCAAATTAAAAAAAAAAAAAGGAGAGACAAAAGAATAGGGACAGGACCTGTACCTCTGGGATGGAGCTGTGAAGGGGAAATTTTTCCACAGACTAGGAAGCTCTTTCACTGGTGGAGATGGGGGTTTGCGGGGGAAAAGCTTCAGAGCCACAGAGGAGAGTGCAGCAATAGGGGTGCAGAGGGCAAAGCAGAGAGATTCCTACACAGAGGATCGGTGCCGACTAGCACTCACCAGCCTGATAGTTTTGTCTGCTCACCCACTGGGGTGGGTGGGAGCTGGGAGCTAAGGCTCCAGGTTCGGAGGTCAGATCCCAGGAACAGGACTGGGGTTGACTGCATGAACACAGCCTGAAGGGGGCTAGTGCACAACAACTAACCAGGAGGTAGTCCAGAAAAAAGTCTGGAACTGCCTAAGAGGCCAGAGACCATTGTTTCAGGGTGCAGGAGGAGAGGGAATTCACAGCACTGATGAGCTCCAGGGACAGGAGTGAGCTGCAATTATCAGCACGGACAACAGAGACAGACATGAAATGCTAAGGATGTTGCTGCAACCAACAAGCAGCCTGTGTACAAGCACAGGCCACTGTCCACACCTCCCCTCTGTGGACTCTGTGCAGCCTGCCATTGCCAGGGTCCCGTGATCCAGGGACAAATTCCTGGGAAAACACATGGCGCTCCTCAGGTTATTGCAATGTCACACTGGCCTCTGCCACCTCAGGCTCACCCTACATTCCATACCCCTCCCCCCCTCCAGCCTGAGTGAGCCAGAACCCCCAAATCAGCTGCTACTTTAACCCCCCATCTTGACTTCTGGGTGGGGAACAGATGCCCTCAGGCAGCCTACATGCAGAGGCAGGACCTAATCCAAAGCTGAACCACAGGAGCTGTGAGAACAAAGAAGAAAAAGGGAAATCTCACCCAGAAGCCTCAGGAGCAGCGGATTAAATCTCCACAATCAACTTTATGTACCCAGCATATCTGGAATACCTGAATAGACAACGAATCACCCCAAAATTGAGGCGGAGGACTTTGGGAGCAACTGTAGTCTTGGGGTTTGCTTTCTGCATCTAATCTGTTTCTGGTCTTATGTTTATCTTAGTTTAGTATCTAGAGTTTATTATCATTGGTAGATTTGTTTATTGATTTGGTTGTTCTCTTCCCTTATATATATATATATTTTTTTTCCTTTTTCTCTTTTTGGGAGTGTGAATGTGTATTTTTTTGTGTGTGATTTTGTCTGTATAGCCTTGCTTTTTACCATTTGTCCTAGGGTTCTCTCTGTCCGTTGTTTTTTTTTTCTCTTTTTTTATTACTTTTTAATTTTTTTTTGATTTTCATAACTTTATTTTATTTTCTTCCTTTCTTTCTTTCTTTATTTTTTTCTCTCTTTTCTTCTGAGCCATGTGACTGAAAGGATCTTCTTGCTCCAGCCAGGAGTCAGGCATGTGTCTCTGAGGGGAGCAAGACATGTTCAGCACATTGGTTGACCAGAGACATCCCGGCTCCATGTAACATCAAACAGCAAAACTCTCCCAGAGGTCTCCATCTCTATGCTAAGACCCAGCTCCACTCGATGACCAGGAAGCTACAGTGCTGGACACCCCATACCAAACAACTAGCAAGAAAGGAACACAACCCCACCCATTAGCAGAGAGGCTGCCTAAAATCATAATAAGGTCACAGACACCCCAAAATACACCAACAGACACAGTCCGGCCCACCAGAAAGACAAGACCCAGCCTCATCCTAGAGAACACAAACAGCAGTGCTCTCCACCAGGAAGCCTACACATCCACTGAACCAACCTTAACCACTGGGGGCAGACACCAGAAACAATAGGAACAAAGAGCCTGCAGCCTGCAAAAAGGAGAGCCAAAACACAGTAAATTAAGCAAAATTTGAAGACAGAGAAACACAGAGAGATGAAGGAGCAAGGTAAAAACCCAACAGACCAAACAAATGAAAAGGAAATAGGCAGTATACCTCAAAAAGAATTCACAGTACTGATAGTAAAGATGATCCAAGATCTTGAAAATAGAATGGAGAAAATACAAGAACCACTTAACAACGACCTAGAAGAACTAAAGAGCAAAGAAACAATGATGAAAAACACAGTAAATGAAGCTAAATACTCTCTAGAACCAATCAATAGGAGAATAACTGATGCAGAAGAACAGATAAGGAACCAGGAAGATAAAATAGTGGAAATAACTACTTCAAAGCAGAATAAAGAAAAAAGAATGAAAAGAATTGAGGACAGTCTCAGAGACCTCTGGGACAACATTAAATGCACCAACATTCGAATTATAGGGGTCCTAGAAGAAGAAGTGAAAAAGAAAGGGACTGAGAAAATATTGGAAGAGATTATAGTTGAAAACTTCCCTAATATGGGAAAGGAAATAGTCAATAAAGTCTAGGAAGTGCAGAGAGTCCCATACAGAATAAATCCAAGGAGAAACATGCCAAGACACATATTAATCAAACTATCAAAAATTAAATAAAAAGAAAAAAATAACAAAAGCAGCAGGGAAAAACAACAAATAACACACAAGGGAATCCCCATAAGTTTAACAGCTGATCTTTCAGCAGAAATTCTGAAAGCCAGAAGGGAGGGGCAGGACATATTTAAAGTGATGAAAGGGAAAAACCTACAAACAAGATTACTCTACCCAGCAAGGATCTCATTCAGATTCAAAAGAGAAATTAAAACCTTGACAGACAAGCAAAAGATAAGAGAATTCAGCACCACAAAACGAGCTCGACAACAAATGCTAAAGGAACTTCTCCAGTCAGGAAACACAAAAGAAGGAAAAGACCTACAATAATAAACCCCAAACAATTAAGAAAATGGTAATAGGAAAATACATATCAGTAACTACTTAAATGTAAATGGATTAAATGCTCCAACCAAAAGACTAGCTGAATGAATACAAAAACAAGACCTGTATACATGCTGTCTATAAGAGACCCACTTCAGACCTAAGGACACATACAGAATGAAAGTGAGGGGATGCAAAAAAATATTCCATGCAAATGGAAAGCAAAAGAAAGCTGGAGTAGCAAATCTCATATCAGACAAAGTAGACTTCAAAATAAAGACTATTACAAGAGACAAAGAAGGACACTACATACCGATCAAGGGATCAATCCAAGAAGAAGATATAACAATTGTAACTATTTATGCACCCAACATAGGAGCACCTCAATACATAAGGCAAATGTTAACAGCCATAAGTGGGGAACTTGACAGTAACACAATAATATTAGGGGACTTTAACACCCCACTTTCACCAATGCACAGATCATCGAAAATGAAAATAAATAAGGAAGCACAAGCTTTAAATGATAATTAATCAAGATGGACTTAATTGATATTTATACGACATTCCACCCCAAAACAACAGAACAGTGTTCAAGATGGTGGAATAGAAGGACATGCTCTCACTCTCTCTTGCAAAAGCACCGGAATCACAACTAACTGCTGAACACTCATCAACAGAAAGACACTGGAACTCACCCAAAAAGATACCCCACAACCAAAGACAGAGTAGAAGCCACAATGAGATGGTAGGAGGGGCACAATCACAATAAAATCAAATCCCATTAACTGCTGGGTGGGTGACTCACAAACTGGAGAACACGTAGACCACAGAAGTCCACCCACTGGAGTGAAGGTTCTGAGCGCCATATCAGGTGTCCAACCCTGGCGGTTCTGCAACAGGAGGAGGAATTCCTAGAGAATCAGACTTTTAAGTCTAGTGGGATTTGATTGCAGGACTTCGACAGGACAGGGGAAAACAGAGACTCCACTCTTGGAGGGTACACACAAAGCATTGTGCACATTGGGACCCAGTGGAAGGAGAAGTGACCCCATAGGAGACTGAACTACACCTACCTGCTAGTGTTGGAGGGTGTCCTGCAGAGGTGGGGGGGTGGCTGTGGCTCACTGTGAAGACAAGGACACTGGTAGTAGAAGTTCTGGGAAGTACTCCTTAGCCTGAGTCCTCCCAGAGCCCACCATTAGCCCCATCAAAGAGCCCAGGTAGGATCCAGTGTTGGGTCACCTCAGGCCAAACAACCCAGCCTGACCCATGAGCAGACAAGTGAATTAAAGTTTTACAGAGCTCTGCCCACCAGAGCAACACCCAGCTGTACACACCACCAGTCCCTCCCATCAGGAAACTTACACAAGCCACTTAGATAGCCTCATCCACCAGAAGGCAGACAGCAGAAGCAAGAAGAACTACAGTCCTGGGGCCTGTGCAACAAAAAAGCACATGCACAGACAGATAAACAGGATGAAAAGTCAGAGGGTTATATACCAGATGAAGGGACGAGATAAAACCCAGGAAAAACAACTAAATGAAGTGGAGATAGGCAACCTTCCAGAAAAAGAATTCAGAATAATGATAGTGAACATGATCCAGGACCTCGGAAAAATGGAGGCAAAGATCGAGAAGATGCAAGAAATGTTTAACAAACACCTAGAAGAATTAAAGAACAAACAGAGATGAACAATACAATAACTGAAATGAAAACTACACTAGAAGGAATCAATAGCAGAATAACTGAGGCAGAAGAACGGATAAGTGACTTGGAAGACAGAATGGTGGAATTCACTGCTGCGGAACAGAATGAAGAAAAAAGAATGAAAAGAAATGAAGACAGACTAAGAGATCTCTGGGACAACATTAAATGTGACAACATTCACATTATAGGGGTCCCAGAAGGAAAAGAGAGAAAGAAAGGACCCGAGAAAATATTTGAAGAGATTATAGTCGAAAACTTCCCTAACATGGGAAAGGAAATAGCCACCAAAGTCCAGGAAGCGCAAAGAGTCCCATACAGGATAAACCCAAGGGGAAACAGGCTGAGACACATAGTAAGCAAATTGGCAAAAATTAAAAACAAAGAAAAATTATTGAAAGCAGCAAGGGAAAAATGACAAATAACATACAAGGGAACTACCATAAGGTTAAGAGCTGATTTCTCAGCAGAAATTCTACAAGCCAGAAGGGAAGGGCATGATATACTTAAAGTGATGAAAGGGAAGAACCTACAAGAAAGATTAATCTGCACAGCAAGGATGTCTTTCAGATTCAATGGAGAAATCAAAAGCTTTACAGATAAGCAAAAGCTAAGAGAATTCAGCACCACCAAACCAGCTCTACAACAAATGGTAAAGAAACTTCTCTAAGTGGGAAACACAAGAGAAGAAAAGGACCTACAAAAACAAACCTAAAACAATTAAGAAAATGGTAATAGGAACACACATATCATTCATTACCTGAAACATGAATGGATTAGATGCTCCAACCAGAGACACAAGCTCACTGAATGGATACAAAAACAAGACCCATATATATGCTGTCTACAAGAGACACACTTCAGACCTAGGGACACATACAGACTGAAAGCGGGGGGATGGAAAAAGATATTCCATGCAAATGGAAATCAGAAAAAAACTGTAGTAGCAATTCTCATATTGGGCAAAATAGACTTTAAAATAAAGACTATTACAAGAGACAAAGAAGGACACTACATAATGATCAAGGGACCAATCTAAGAAGAAGATATAACAATTATAAATATATATGCACCCAACATAGGAGCACCTCAATACACAAGGCAACTGCTAACAGCTATGAAACAGTAAATCGACATTAACACAATAAGAGTGGGGGACTTTTACACCTTACACCAATGGACAGATCATCCCAAATGAAAATTAATAAGGAAAAACAAGCTTTAAATGACACAATCGGGGCTTCCCTGGTGGCGCAGTGGTTGAGAATCTGCCTGCCAATGCAGGGGAAACGGGTTCGAGCCCTGGTCTGGGAGGATCCCACATGCCGCGGTGCAACTAGGCCCGTGAGCTGCAACTACTGAGCCTGCGTGTCTGGAGCCTGTGCTCTGCAACAAGAGAGGCCGCCACAGTGAAAGGCCCGCACACCACGATGAAGAGTGGCCCCTGCTCGCCACAACTAGTAAAAACCCTCACACAGAAACAAAGACCAAACACAGCAAAAATAAATAAATTAATTAATAAATGCCTACCCCCAACATCTTCTTTAAAAAAAAAAAAAATGACACAATCGACCAGATAGATATAATTGATATTTATAGGACATTCCATCCAAAAACAGCAGATTACACTTTCTTCTCAAGTGCACATGAGACATTCTCCAGGATAGATCACATCTTGGGTCACAAATAAAGCCTCAGTAAATTTAGGAAAATGGAAATCATATCAAGCATCTTTTCTGACCACAAGGCTTTGAGATTACAAAACAGTTACAGGGAAAAAAAACGTAAAAAACACAAAAACATGGAGGCTAAACCATACTTTACTAAATAACGAAGGGATCACTGAAGAAATCAAAGACGAATTCGAAAAATACCTAGAGACAAATGACAATGAAAACACGATGATCCAAAACCTAGGGGATGCAGCAAAAGCAGTTCTAAGATGGAAGTTTATAGCAATACAAGCCTACCTCAAGAAACAAGAAAAATCCCAAATAAACAATCTAAACTTACACATAAAGGAACTAGAGAAAGAAGAACAAAAAAACCCAGAGCAGAAATAAATGAAATAGAAAAAAGAAAACAATAGCAAAGATCAAAAAAACTAAAACCTGGTTCTTTGAGAAGATAAACAAAATTGATAAACCATCAGCCAGACTCATCAAGAAAACTAGGGAGTCAAATCAGTAAAATTAGAAATGAAAAAGAAGAAGTTACAACAGACACCACAGAAATACAAAGCATCCTAAGAGACTGCTACAAGCAACTTTATGCCAAAAAAATGGAAAACCTGGAAGAAATGGACAAATTCTTAGAAATGCAGAAGCTTCCAAGACTGAACCAGGAAGAAATAGAAAATATGAACAGTCAAATTACAAGTACTGAAATTGAAACTGTGATTAAAAATCTTCCAACAAACAAAAGCCCAGGACCAGATGGATTCACAGGTGAATTCTATCAAACATTTAGAGAAGAGCTAACTCCTGTCCTTCTCAAACTCTTCCAAAATATAGCAGAGGGAGGAACATTCCCAAATTCTTTCTATATGACCACCGTCACCATGATACCAAACCTGACAAAGATGTCACAAAGAAAGAAAACTACAGGCCAATGTCACTGATGAACATAGATGAAAAAGTCCTCAGCAAAATACTAGCAAACAGAATCCAACAACACATTTAAAGGATCATACACCATGATCAAGTGGCATTTATCCCAGGGATGCAAAGATTCCTCAGTATATGCAAATCAATCAACATGATACACCATATTAACAAATTGAAGAAGAAAACCCATATGACCATCTTAATAGATGAAGAAAAAACTTTTGACAAAATTTAACATGCATTTATGATAAAAACTCTCCAGAAAGTGGGCATAGATGGAACCTACCTCAATATAATAAAGGCCACATATGAGAAACCCACAGCAAACATCATTCTCAATGTTGAAAACTGAAAGCTTTTCCTCTAAATCAGCAACAAGACAAGGATGCCCATTCTCACCACTATTATTCAACATAGTTTTGGAAGTCCAACCATGGCAATCAGAGAAGAAAAAGAAATAAAAGAACACAAAATGGACAAGAAGTAAAACATTCACTGTTTGTAGATGACATGATACTACACATAGAGAATCCTAAGGATGCCAACAGAAAACTACGAGAGCTAATCAATGAATTTGGAAAAATAGCAGGATACAAAATTAATGCATGCAAATGTCTTCCATTCCTATACACTAATGATGAAAAATCTGAAAGAGAAATTAAGGAAACGCTCCCATTTACCATTGTAACAAAAAGAATAAAATACCTAGGAATAAACCTACCTAGGGAGAGAAAAGATCTGTATGCAGAAAACTATAAGACACTGATGAAAGTTGTTAAAGATGGTACCAACAGATGGAGAGATATACCATGTTCTTGGATTGGAAGAATAAACATTGTGAAATTGACTACACTACCCAAAGCAAACCACGGATTCAATGCAATCCCTATCAAATTACCAATGGCATTTTTTACAGAACTAGAGCAAAAAATCTTAAAGTTTGTATGGAGACACAAAAGACCCCAAATAGCCAAATCAGTCTTGATAAAGAAAAACGGAGCTGGAAGAATCAGACTCCCTGACTGCAGAGTATACTACAAAGCTACAGTAATCAAGACAGTATGGTACAGGCACAAAAACAGAAATATAGATCAATGGAACAGGATAGAAAGCTCAGAGACAAACCCACGCACACATGGTCACCTTATTTTTGATAAAGGAGGCAAGAATATACACTGTAGAAAAGGCAGCCTCTTCAATAAGTGGTGCTGAGAAATCTGGACAGCTACATGTAAAAGGATAAAATTAGAACACTCCCTAACACCATACACAAAAATAAACTCAAAATGGATTAAAGACCTAAATGTAAGGCCAGATACTATAAAACTCTTTGAGGAAAACATAGGCAGAACACTCTATGACATAAATCACAGCAAGATCCTTTTTGACCCACCTCCTAGAGAAATGGAATTAAAACCAAATAAATGAATGGGACCGAATGAAACTTAAAAGCTTTTGCACAGCAAGGAAAACATAAACTAGATGAAAAGACAACCCTTGGAATGAGAGAAAATATTTCCAAATGAAGCAACTGACAAAGGAATAATCTCCAAAATTTACAAGCAGCTCATGCAGCTCAATATCAAAAAAACAAAACCACCCAATCCAGAAATGGGAAGAAGACCTAAATAGACATTTCTCTAAAGAAGATATACAGATTGCCAACAAACACATGAAAGGATGCTGAACATCACTAGTCATTAGAGAAATGCAAATCAAAACTACAATGAGGTATCACCTCACACCAGTCAGAATGGCCATCATCAAAAATCTACAAACAATAAATGCTGGAGAGGGTGTGGAGAAAAGGGAACCCTCTTGCACTGTTGGTGGGAATGTAAATTGATACAGCCACTATTGAGAACAGTATGGAGGTTCCTCAAAAATCTATAAATAGAACTACCATGCGCCCCAGCATTCCCACTACTGGGTATATACCCTGAGAAAACCATAATTCAAAAAGAGTCATGTACTGAAATGTTAACTGTAGCTCTATTTACAATATCCAGGACATGGAAGCAACCTAAGTGTCCACTGAGAGATGAATGGATAAAGAACATTTGGCTCATATATACAATGGAATATTACTCATCCATAAAAAGAAGTGAAGTTCAGTTTTTTGTAGTGAGGTGGATCACCTAGAGACTGTCATACAGAGTGAAGTAAGTCAGAAAGAGAAAAACAAACACCATATGCTAACACATATATATGGAATCTAAAAACAACAACAACAACAACAAACAACAACATGGTTCTGACAAACCTAGGGTCAGGACAAGAATAAAGACGCAGAGGTAGAAAATGGACTTGAGGACACAGGGAGGGGGAAGGGTAAGCTGGGATGAAGTGAGATAATGGCATGGACATATATACACTACCAAACGTAAAATAGATAGCTAATGGGAAGCAGCCGCATAGCACAGGGAGATCAGCTCGGTGCTTTGTGACCACTTAGAGGGGTGGGAAAGGGAGGATGGGAGGGAGATGCAAGAGGGAGGAGATATGGGTATATATGTATATGTATAGGTAATTCACTTTGATATAAAGCAGAAAGTAACACACCATTGTAAAGCAATTATACTCCAATAAAGATGTTAAAAGAAACACAAAGATTGGAAACAATAAAAACAAAATCAGAAAATAATTAAGCAAGTATAATAAAATTTCAATAAAACAAAAAATTGTTTTATTAGAAATTAATAGTTATAAATTACTACACAGATTGACCTCAAAAAGAGAGAACACCCTAATTGCCAATATGAAAAATTGAAAAAGAGAAATTGACTCAGCTACTCTAAACATTAAAAGATAAAGAACAAATGTCATGACAACTTTATCCTAAAAGTCCATTACTTTGATAAAATGCAAAAATTCTTTAAAAGGTACAAGTCACCAAATCTCACTCTTAAAAATATATAACCTGCATAGTACTACATCTATTAAAGAAATTGAATTTTTAGTTTCTTTTAACAAAACAAAAACCTCCGAACAGAGAAAACCGCAGGCTCAAATGGCTTCACTGATTAATTCTGCCAAATATTTAAGGAAAAAATGACACCAACTCCATTGAAATTCTTCCAGAATATAGAAAGAAAGGGAAACTTCCAGGGTTATCTTCTGAGGCCAGAACTACCCTGATACTAAAGCTAGACATTAAATTTACAAAAACATAATAATACAGGCTTATGATACTCATAAATAGAGACTCAAAAATTCTCAACAAAATATGAGCAAATCAAATTCAACAATACAAAACAGAATAATATATCATGGCTAATTGAGGTTTATCCTGACAATGCAAGAATCAGTCATAATTTGAAAATCAATCTATATAATTCACCACATCAACAGACTAAAAGTGAAAAATATTTCTTTTCATATCTGTAGTGTAGTGTAGTATGGTAGGCAGAATTTTTAAATGGTTCCAAAGATTTCTAGTACACCTCCACATGTACAAGCCCTCCATAGTCCCTTAAATATTCAATTTGATAGATTTTACTCCCATAATTTGGTTATGTGATATGGCACAGTTGATGTGAATAAAAGATTACCCAAGTGGGTTTTACTTAATCACAAGAACCCTTTAAAAACGGATCATTTTCTCTGGCTGGTCCAAGAAGAGAAAGTCAGATATTCATAGCATATGAAGGACTTGACACATTGTCACTGGTTTGAACGTAGAGTGGTATATGTGGAAAGGACTTGCGAGTGGCCTCTAGGAGCTGAAAGCAATCCCCAGCCTACAGCCAACAAGAAAATAGGAGCCTCAGTCCTACGAGCTCAAGGGACTGAAAACTGTCAATAACAAGAAAGAGCTGAGAAGTGACTTTTTCTTCAAATCCTCCAGATGATAACTGAGTTGACTGACAAATTGATTTCAGGTTTGCAGGATTCTGAGCAGAGAACCTAGCTGCAGTGTGCCAGACTTCTGACCTACAGAACTGTGAACTTATAAATAGGTGTTGTTTTAAGTTGCTAAGTCTGTGGTAATTTGTGATGCAACAATAGAAAACTAATGCAATGTAGAAAAAGTCTTCATCAAAACTGAACCATTAAAGATTTTTTTTAAAGAACACCCTCAGCAAGTTAGGAATAGGAGAAAACCACCTCAATCTGATGAAGGTCATCTACAAAAAATCACTAGACTTAACATCAAAGTTTATGATGAAAGACTGAATACTTTCTTCCATACATCAGGGCAAATCCTCAACCCAACAGTCACTGGACACAAGGTCAATACCAAAAAAACAGTTAAATTTTGATATACTAGCAAGGAACAATTGAAAATGTACTGAAAACAATTGAAATTTATAAAACATTACCACTTATAATAACACCAAAAACATAAATTACTTAGGTATAAATATTTTAAAATATAGGTTCTGTATACTGAACACTACAACTACCTAAACAAATGGAAATATATATTATGGTCACCAATTGGAATACTCAAAAATTTTAAGATATCAATTCATGCTAAACTGATCTACATATTTAATGTGGTTCCAATAAAAATCCCAGCAAGATTTTTTGTAGAATTTGGCAAATTTCTCCTAAAATTTATGTAGAAAGGCAAAGAAACTAGAGTAGCCAACAGGGTTTTGAAAATACGAGAACCATCACTACCTGATCTCCAGAATTACTATAAAGCTATAGGAATCAAGACATCATGGTGTTAGAGAAAGCACAAACACAAAGATCAATGAAACAGAATACAGAGTCCAGAAATAGACCCACACAACTATGGTCAATTAATTTTCAACAAAGTTTCTTGTACAAAATGTAACTCAAAATGAATCATAAATCCAAAAGTAAACACAAAATTTCTAGAAGAAAACACAGTAGAAATTCCTTGTGATCTCCGTTGGATAAAGATTGCTTAGATAATGACATCAAAGTGTGAGCCAAGGAATGCAAGGAATATAGCTCTAGAATCTGGGAAAGGGAAGGAAACAGATTCTCCTCTAGAGCCTCTGAAGGGGCCACAGCCTTGCTCATACCTTGATTTCAGCCCAGTGAAACTTGCAATTTATGACCTCCAGAGCTGTAAAAGAATACATTTCTGTCCTTTGAAGGCAACAAATTTGTGGTAATTTATTACAATAGCAGTAGGAAATGGATACATCCACTTTCACTAAACCATTTCAGGTCTATTGTAAAAGCTGTGCCTGAGTACTGACCTCAGAGGGTTAGCAAAGAGGTAAACTACGGGGAAATCCACAAGTACAGCCCTGCGGGTTTGCCCTTTGGAACCACTCCCCCTATTGTCGCTATCAAAGCTTTATCACTGTCCCCCAAATAAACAATAAACCAGGATGTTACATGCCCTTGGGCTGCAAAGGGCCTGAATATCCCCAGAAATCCAGGGGAAATATACAAAACCACACCCATAATTGCCAGTCTGCCCGAAGTAGCTTCCCATTGCTCCTGAGCTCCGCCATTACAGTTCCATCCCTATGAAACAAGTCAAATGTATCTGGGAAGGGGATAAGTGAGTTTATGTAATCACCTTTTGGGAACACCTTTTGATGTAATCACCTTTTGTGACAGAGAAAGAGTAGGAATAGAAAGGGCTGAGCTGAGTTGATCCTCAGCAGCTAAATACCAGTTTAGTTCAGTATGTGGGGAGGGGTCATCATGGCTCGCTTCTCCACTCAGCCTATCAGGATCCCACCAACTGTCTCTTAATGTGTCATGCTTTAACAACTGCTTTCATGGCATTGGGGCCCTGCTTATAGTCAGACAATGATAGTTATCCTAGGAAAACAACACTGCATACTCTAGAGTTCACGTTAAACACCCAGCTTTGGGATTTTCCCGGTGATGTTGCTCCTTAAAATTTTAGTCAGTTGCCTGTGAGCTTATTTGAGGGAATTCAGTCCTACCCTTTGAATTCCTCAGTCCATGAAAAGGGACATCCAGAATGAGACCATCCACTTAAAGCTTCTTTTTCTTTGTAATATTTCCTTTAGAAATGGCTCTCCCTTAGCTCTCAATTTAACATTATATGCCTTAGGAGATAATGCCTTAGGATATGAAACAAAGCAATTAGCTGGGTGGTACATTTAAAATTTGGGACCAGATTATATATGCATTTCTATATATTGCTTTTCCTTACAGAATATCACTGAGATTCTGCCAAGCCAACTAATATAGCTTTAACTCATTTTTAATGATGATATAATACCCTATGAGCACAATTTATTCCAATTTTCTTCACTTTTTAATCAAGAATTAGTGTTGACTTCTGTCAAAGACTTTTCAACGTATATAAATATAAGTATATGATAATTTTATTTTGCTCTTCTAATAAGATATTTTATATTAATAAATTGCCTAATATTGAAACAAACTTGTATTCCTGGAATAACTTCATGGTCACAGTGACGCTGGATTCTGTTGCTAATACCCTATTTAGTATTTTTGCATCAGTATTCATGAATGATATTAGTTTTCAGTTTTATTTTATTTTTTTGTACTACTTTTATCAGGTTTAGGTACAAATGTTGCTCTTGCTTTGTTAAAAGGATGAAGAAGATTCCTTCCTTTTTTATACCTTCTATTTCTCTGTTAAGTTTTTCTAGCCTTCCATTTGTCTCAAGATTTTTCACACTTCCTACTTGGAGTATGGTTATAATAGCTGCTTTAAAGTCTCTGATAATTTCAATATTCTGTGTCACACCAGAGATGATAACTCTTTTGTCTTTTCCCTTGTGAGATGTTGAGATTATCCTTCAAGTAATATTGGATTGAATCCTGGACATTTTTAATAGTATGTTATAAGATTCTAGGTCTTGTTTAAATCTTATGAAGAATGTTTATTTTTTTTTATGTTTTAACACAAGATTGACCCAATTAGTTTCAGGTGGCAAGTTTCTACTTGCATTCTGTGATGCTATGGACTGCAGTTTTGTGTCCTCCCAAATTTTATGTGTTGAAATCTTGGGGCTTCCCTGGTGGCGCAGTGCTTGAGAGTCCGCCTGCCGATGCAGGGGACACGGGTTCGTGCCCCGGTCTGGGAAGAATCCACA
>NW_006784572.1:0-13754 GCF_000442215.2 Lipotes vexillifer | reverse complement strand
GGGAGGGAGCTGTTTAATTTTGAATCAGCCAATCAGGAACCCGGTTCTTCCCGCCCCAAGCAAGCAAGCAAGTTTCTTACAGAAGCCAAATTGTGCTGTTTGCCCTGAAGCTGTTCTTCCGTTTCTTTCGTCACATTCCCCCCTTTCTTTAGGAACTAATCAAATCCTTGATTCCTGGTCTTCCGTATTCAGGAGGTATGTTTCGTTTTGGGCTAAAGTTTGCCCAGTCAATCCGTCTGTTAGTGTCCACGTCCTCTGTGGTGTAGTCTCTCTTTATTCTGCTATGATGAATCCAAGTCCGGACACCGTCGACTTTAACAGCAGTCGGGGTACTCAACACAATCAGATGAGGTCCAGTCCACCTAATCTCCAATGTCTGGAGGTTATGCTTCTTTACCCAGATTTAGTCTCCAGGTGGCAATGTGGGTTCTGGAAATTTTATTTTCAGTTTTTGTACAAAAGGTTTCCAGTGCCGAGGCTCAGCCGGGCAGTGGCTGCAATTTGTCTGACGCATGAGGGCCACCCGGAGGCTACTGGGTCCAGTTGTTTAGAGAGATAGGCTATCGGCCTTCGCCAGGGCCCAAGTTTCTGAGTTAGTACTCCCCTTGCCACCCCGGTTCGTTCATATCAGGGTTGGGGAGTGCCAGAGCAGAAGGTGAGGTAAGAGCCCTTTTAATGTCCTGGAAGGCCTTCCCTTGTGTCTCAGTCCAGTTAATCTTGGTGGCTTCGGGGCCATTCTGGATAACACCCTTCAGGGCATGGTGTAGAGGCTTGGCCAGCTCTGCGAATCTGGGTATCCAGAGCCGGCAATAGCCTGCCATTCCCAAGAATTTGAAGAATGTTTATTTTTTTTTATGTTTTAACACAAGATTGACCCAATTAGTTTCAGGTGGCAAGTTTCTACTTGCATTCTGTGATGCTATGGACTGCAGTTTTGTGTCCTCCCAAATTTTATGTGTTGAAATCTTAATCACCAGTGTGATGGTATCTGAAGGTGGGGCCTTTAGGAGGTGACTAAGCCACAAAAGTGGAGCCCTCATGAATAGAATTAATACCCTTATTAAAGACACCCCAGAGAGCTCTCTCACCCCCTTCTACCACATGAGGATACAGAGCGAGAGAGAAGATGGCCACCTATGAAAAAGGAAGCAGGCCCTCACCACACACCATATCTTCCAGCACCTTGATCTTGGATTTTCCAGCCTCCAGAACTGGGAGAAATAAACGTTTGTCATTTAAGCCACCCAGTCTATGCTATTTTTGTTATATCGGCCCATGAATGGAATATGATACTGCTGCGTCCGGGAGCCACACGCCTGGAGTCGAGTTCCCTGGTAAATGCGACCCGTGTCCCAACCAAGGACACCCGAGAATCACCAACACCAAGCAGAAAGATTAGCAAAGGATTTATACAAATACAAGTATAGAAGCTTACACAAACTGTCCGGACAGGGTCCCACGCGGAGAGAAGTGAGTGAGACCCCGACTAACAGTCGGGCGAGGCTTTTATACCCTTCACAGGGCGGGAAGTCCCCAAGGCTGGAGGGAGCTGTTTAATTTTGAATCAGCCAATCAGGAACCCGGTTCTTCCCGCCCCAAGCAAGCAAGCAAGTTTCTTACAGAAGCCAAAATGTGCTGTTAGCCCTGAAGCTGTTCTTCCGTTTCTTTCGTCACATTCCCCCCTTTTCCTAGGAACTAATCAAATCCTTGATTCCTGGTCTTCCGTATTCAGGAGGTATGTTTCGTTTTGGGCTAAAGTTTGCCCAGTCAATCCGTCTGTTAGTGTCCACGTCCTCTGTGGTGTAGTCTCTCTTTATTCTGCTATGATGAATCCAAGTCCGGACACCGTCGACTTTAACAGCAGTCGGGGTACTCAACACAATCAGATGAGGTCCAGTCCACCTAGTCTCCGATGTCTGGGGGTTATGCTTCTTTACCCAGACTAAGTCTCCAGGTGGCAATGTGGGTTCCGGAAATTTTATTTTCAGTTTTTGTACAAAAGGTTTCCAGTGCCGAGGTTCAGCAGGGCAGTGGCTGCAATTTGTCTGACGCATGAGGGCCACCCGGAGGCTACTGGGTCCAGTTGTTTAGAGAGATAGGCTATCGGCCTTCGCCAGGGCCCAAGTTTCTGAGTTAGTACTCCCCTTGCCACCCCGGTTCGTTCATATCAGGGTTGGGGAGTGCCAGAGCAGAAGGTGAGGTAAGAGCCCTTTTAATGTCCTGGAAGGCCTTCCCTTGTGTCTCAGTCCAGTTAATCTTGGTGGCTTCGGGGCCATTCTGGTTAACGCCCTTCAGGGCATCGTATAGAGGCTTGGCCAGCTCTGCAAATCTGGGTATCCAGAGCCGGCAATAGCCC
Organism: Lipotes vexillifer; assembly: GCF_000442215.2. NCBI lineage: Eukaryota > Metazoa > Chordata > Mammalia > Artiodactyla > Lipotidae > Lipotes > Lipotes vexillifer. The sequence goes on along the minus strand of NW_006784572.1, from coordinate 11,398 downwards.
GCCATTCCCAAGAATTCTCTCAATTCCTTTCTTGTGGTAGGGGTTGGTAAGGTTAGGATGGCCTGAGTGCGTGGCTTTCCTAGCCATCTCTGTCCTCCTTTTAGGATATACCCTAAATAGTTTACTTGTTCTTGACAAATCTGAGCCTTTTTAATTGAGAGTTTATAGCCTAAGTCCTGTAGTAACCTTATTAGGCCTTTTGTTCCTGTTAGACAATCCCGCACAGTTTTTCCAGCCACAAGTAAATTATCCACATATTGTAATAAGGTTACTTCGGGAAACTGGTTATGGGATTCGAAAACGAGTTTTTAACAGTTCATGCAATTTTGTAGATCCCAGATGCATTCCCTCATGCAAGCGTCATATCAACATCAGGCCTAGGTTCTCAGGAAAAAAAATTCGGTGATCTTTGTCTTACCTTCATAGGGGCAGTCAGGCATGACCAGGAAGGAGTGGGTGACTGTTTGTTTGCCCAAGTCGACCTTCCTGTCTGTGGTCCAAAAACAGCGTTGAGTCCCAGTGGCTCCCTGTAATCCATATCTTTCCTGCCTTCTCGTTATCTAATACCCCCCCTTTTTCTTTTGTATCCAGTCCAAATCCTTGGAATCAATAAAGAAACTTGGTTACAATAATCAGAATTATGAATGATTACGTTTAACATGCCAAGTAATCTTAGTTAAATATATTTTTTTAAGATACCTCAGGGGACCTCTAAAGTATCACAAAGTTAACTGGAAATCAAAAGAAACAATTAAAATTTGATATTTGGGAAGTTTGTCAAAAAGTTTTAAAACAGTTGGTCAAATAAGATCATAGGTCACTGTGAGACAATACTTATTCCTTAACCAAAGTTACAAAAGATCTCAAAAGCAAATACAGATCACTTAAATGCAAAGAAACTCACACAGTCTGTTGTCAAAAGCAGCATTTTAAGAATACTTTGGGGGAAGAAACCAAATCCAGTCTTGTTCTAGCCCATTTCTAATAAAATCCATTTACCCAACTAAATTTAGTCCAATCTTAGAAAATCCTGATCATGTATTACTGTTTTCAGTATTTTTTATTCTCATTTGTCCCACCTTCTTTTACTGAAAACATACATCTTACCTTCCTTAAAAGTTTTTTTTTTTACATTGAGTTACTTTTCTTGTTGACAGATTTATAACAGATGGAATAAGGTTTTATTTGACCTTTAGTAAACCTAGGTACAACAGAAGTATTATACTCAACATTGATGACTCTAAAGACATGTCTATATTAAACCAACAAGTTTAAGCCACCTTCAATACCAGATACCAGTTTAGTACTGAATATTTTTCACATGACATGAACCTGAAATTTATTCTGGCCAGATTATTTTTTACTTTTGAGTATTTATGTAAGTGTTTGATTTTTTTTAAAAGTCAATTAAGTAGAGCTCTTCTATGAATTAAGTTTTGGCAATACCATACACCTACAACACACATATAGATACGTATGAAAATACAAACACAGAGGTCTCATTGTTCCCATTCCAAAATTTCAGTCCTGAGTCAGGTACAACATAAAATCCATCAGTTACAAGGGGCTGGATTTAAATTGGGCTTCTGGCAGATGGAACAAATCAAGGTCACCAATCTAGATGGCTAAACCCTTTTTACTAGTGCTTATAGAAAAGACACTTAGGATTTCTATTTATCCTTGACAAGTCAAGTGTTAAGTTATTTTACCCTCTTTTGTTAAATTTGCATTTAAAAAGATGGCAGAGATAAGGGTTTCTTAGAAGACCAGATAGGACATTTCTATCTCAAAGGTTTCCCCTTTGTTTAATACTTACAAGTCTCTTAATAGGGGTTTGGGGAGTGGTAAAAGGATTGGTGGGCTTTGGATTATTTTTGGAGCCAAACCTCTGGTCCTATAAAGACTACCTTTGTAAATCAAGGACAGTTTTGTTTTGTTTTTCAAAGAATTGGGTTGTTATCTCAATGATATTGAAGGACTGACATACCCATTCACCTATGTTGGAAAGTTTTACTTTTCCTCATTTAGCTTAGGGGAGAAGGCCTCTTTTAAAATTCCTATCAGGCTAAAGTCCATTTCCCAAAAGCGGCCTGCCTCGTTGCCTCGATACCGATGCAGTTCCTGGTGTTGTGAGTTGGCCCCTTGGTTTACTTGTGCACAAGTCACACATTGCCTAGTGACTGAGAATACTTTTTCTTTTGATCCCTGCCTTAACTGTCTCTTCTCAGTTTATAAGTTCTTCCCTTCAAAACCATCTAATTTTTGTAATTTCCTTCGGATATCTGGGGCCGACTGTGTCACAAAGGCCAAGTTAATTGCCCGCCTGCCTGTTTTCTGGTGCCTCAGGGTCTATGGGGGTCCATAGCCTATAAGTCTCCATCAGCCTTTCCAGGAAGGCGGCTGGAGACTCTGTGGCTCCCTGGGTCACCTCTGTAATCTTGGACATATTAGTTGGCCTTCGTGCTGCTGCCCGAAGTCCTGTTAACAGAGCCTGGCGAAAACGGGCCAAAGCCCCTTGTCCCTCCTCCGTGTTAGGATTCCATTCCGGTCGGGTACTAGGGAGCACGGTTTCAATTAGGTTGGGGTTATCATTGGGCCGTCCATCTGGACCAAGTACCTGTTTACGGGCCCCCAACATGATTTTTTTTCTTTCTTCCGTGGTAAACAAAACCTGTAACAATTGCTGACAATCATTCCAGGTCGGCTGATGAGTTACAAATATAGTTTCTAACAGTGATATTAATATAAATCAGTCGTGGAGAATGGGGCGTAAGTAAGAAAAGGCTGTGCCTCCCCTGGTCTAGGTGCTTGTTGCCGCAGAGGCAGAGCAGTGGGCCGCGGTTCAGTCAAGTGCTCCTGGGCCGACCTGGGAGGATGTCGTCATCAGGGCCGGTATCCGCCTCGGGAGGGACATAGGGAGGGGGAGGTGCAGACGCCTCAGGAGGAGGGGTTTCTTCTTCTTCCTCTCCCTCCTCTACAAGAGGAGGGGGAGGGGACTTAGAGCTTTTAACATTAGGTTTTTTCCCGTCCGCCATCTTGGCGGCACATATGTTATCTTTAGATTTTCTTTCCTTTCTGTTGGTAGCTCCCGGCGGGGGCAACCAGGGCTTCAGCCAGTCAGGTGGGGTCTCCACGAGACCCCGCCCACACTCAGTATAAGGAATCTGATCATCATGTACCTTAAAGACAATATCTTCCACCGCAGCTATAACCGGAATAGAGAACATACCTTCGGATGGCCATCCCACCTCAAATGTCGGCCATTCCAATTCACAAAAGTTGCGGAGGGTTTCCGGGGATACAGAGGCCCCGAATTCCCTGGTGATCTGGCGGAAGTCTCTGAAGTGGTCCAGAACGAGGCTCAGGGGGGTCTGCATCCGGGACATACCTTGTCCCATTGTTAAATTTCTGTTGAGCTAAAGGTTTTAGCACAAGCACAAAGCCAAAGTGTCCAAGCAAATGCAAGAGCGCACACACGAGTGACAAAAGACAGAAGGGGAGAACAAGTTTTGACACAATCCCAGTTCAAAGTCGGGACCAAAGAATATCGAAACCGACTTTGAATTCCCTAGGAGGAATCGCGGCGTCGCGTGACTCCTCCTGACTCCAGGCTTAACGTCGCGTCCGACAAGCCTTAATGGAGTCTCCTAGTTTCTTGCCAGCAAGCCAAGGGTTGCAAACTTACCCGAAGAAGGAGCAGGCGGTGGCTTCGGAGGAGGGACCCTGTTTCAGGTCTTTAACCTCCACTTCGAGTAGTCCAAAGACAGGGAGGGACCCTGTTTCAGGTCTTTAACCTCCACTTCGGGTATTCCAAAGACAGGGAGGGACTCTGTTTCAGGTCTTTAACCTCCACTGTCCGATCCCGGACGAGCCCCCAAATGTTGCAGTCTGGGAGCCACACGCCTGGAGTCGAGTTCCCCGGTAAATGCGACCCGTGTCCCAACCAAGGACACCCGAGAATCACCAACACCAAGCAGAAAGATTAGCAAAGGATTTATACAAGTACAAGTATAGAAGCTTACACAAACTGTCCGGACAGGGTCCCACGCGGAGAGAAGTGAGTGAGACTCCGACTAACAGTCGGGCGAGGCTTTTATACCCTTCACAGGGCGGGAAGTCCCCAAGGCTGGAGGGAGCTGTTTAATTTTGAATCAGCCAATCAGGATCCTTGTTCTTCCCGCCCCAAGCAAGCAAGCAAGTTTCTTACAGAAGCCAAAATGTGCTGTTAGCCCTGAAGCTGTTCTTCCGTTTCTTTCGTCACAATATATGAGCTGTGCTTCCAATATAAATTTAACTTTCAAAGCCTTTGTAGTGCTATTCCAACCTGTCATGCATGTGTGCCATCCAACAGCTTTTCTAGGCTGTGGATAGTGGTCTACCCCATAGTTTGGTGCTCAAAACCTTTGGTAAGTTTCTTAAGGTCAGAAGCTCATACACAAATTTATGAGATGGTTTTATTGAGCTCTCTCATCTCCATTATCTCTGTGACTCTTCATGGTTCTCAGGAGAACACTCCCCCCAACAATGGCCCTCTGACTAGAAAGCCAGGGCTTTAATTTCTCCCACTCTGCTATGAACTTCCCATCTACTACATCTGCCTCTGGGATCAAGCATCAAGAGAAAAGAGAAAAATTAAAAGCAACAGGGATTACCCCCATGTTCTTTGGACAATTGTCAAAGAGAAGGGTTTACCTCCCTTGGAGTTTTGTTGCCTGACTAGACATTGCTACTATTGCTGCTACTGATGTCACAAAACTCCCTAGGAAATAGAGTGGGAGTTTATGGAAAAATAAACAGAGGATATCACCTACTGTTTCTGACCCATAGGGGTTCCCTTTTCTGCTCTTCAGACCAGAAACAGTAACCTTTCCTTCAGCCCTTTATTTCCACACAAGTGCATAATTTTAGGCTGTGTTTGAGTCCAGACTGGGAGATACTGAAAGAAAGAAATTGGAAACCCACCACCAGTCCAGTTATACTTTGAGTTCTGGTTTTCTTCCCCAATTGTAAGTGGCAGCCTTACTATTTATTTAAAGAGTCCTTAGATAACTGCTAGTTGCACTCAGTGGGAAAGAAAGGGTGAAGTGTGCTTACTCTTCCTTAGTTGGAATAAAAACACTTTTCCTTCCTTTTCAATCTTCTGGGACAATTTATAGAGAATTTGACCTGACTGGTCTTTGAAATTTTCATTGAATTCTCTTGTGAAACCATGTGACCTGGTGCTTTTTGCTTTGATATCTTTTTCTATTTCCTGTATGAAAATTCAATGCTTAAGTATTATATCCCTAATGAAGTCAATTTTAATAATCCATATTTCCTTAGGAAATTATACATTTCATCTCAGTTTTCTAATTTATTTGCATAAATATATGTAGTCTTCTATAATTTTTGAGGTAAAATTCACATAATATAAAATTAATTTTATATTTATATTCACATAATATAAAATTAAAATTAATTTTTAAGTATATGATACAATAGCATATAGTATATTCACATTGTGCAACCATCACCTCTATCTAGTTCCACATATTCATTACCTCAAAAGAGACACCCTGAATTCATTTAGCAGTCACACTCCATTCCTTCTCTCACAGCTTCTGGTAACCACTAAACTGCTTTCTATATCTAAGGCTTTATATTTTCTGGATGTTTCATATAAAAGGAATCATACAACATGTGACTTTTTGTGTCTGTCATCTTTTACATAGCAAAGTGATTACAAGGTTCATACACCTTATGTCATATATCAGTACATCATTCATATTTATGACTGAATAATATTCCATTGAATGAATATACCACATTTTGATGAACACTTGTGTTGTTTCCACCTTTTGGCTATTATAAATAGTGCTGTTATGAACCTACATGTACACGTTTTTGTTTGAACACCTGTTTTCAATTATTTTGGGTATATACCTAGGTGTGGATTTGCTGGGTCATGTGGTAATTCTACACTTAATTTTTTTAGGTCAACCATACTGTTTCCCACATCATCTGTACCATTCTACATTTGCACTAGCTATGTACAAAACTTCCAATTTCTTCACATCCTTGCCAAGAATTGTTATTTTTCATCATAGCAATCCTAGTAGATTTGAGGTGATATCATTGAAGTTTTGATTTGCATTTCCCTAATATCAGTGATGTTAAGCTTCTTTTCATATGCTTTTTGGCCATTTGTATATCTTCTTCAGATAAATTTATATTGAAGTCATTTGCTCATTATTTATTTGTTTTTTGTTGTTGAGTTGTTTTCATAATCCTTTTTATCTCTGTAAGGTTGGTAGTAATATTCTCATTTTCTTTTTATATTTTACTTTTTTTGTCTTCTCTCTTTTTCTCTAAAGGTTTATCAATTTTGTTCACCTTTTCAAAGAACAAACTTCCAGTTTCATCAATTTTTTCTATTGTTTTTCTGTTCTCTATTTTGTTTATCTTTGCTGTTATGTTTAGTATTTCCTTCCTTTTGTTAGCTTTGGATTTATTTTTCTTTTCTATTCCTAGTTTCTTAAGGAGTAAAGTAAGGTTATTGATTTGACATCCTTTTTTAATGTAGACATTTGCCACTATAAATTTTCCGCTTATGATTGCTTTTGCTACATTGCATAAATTTTGGTATATTGTGTTTTTGTTTTTACTTCTATCTAAGTATTTTCTAATTTCTCTTATAATTTCCTAATGGTTAATTAGGACTGTGTTCTTTAATTTCCACATATTTGAAGATGGCAGAGTAGGAAGACCCTGAGCTCACCTCCTCCCATAGGCACACCAAAATTACTATTTATAGAGAAAGTGTTGATGAGAACGACCTGAAGATTAGCAGAAAAATCTTCTACAACTAAAGATATAAAGAAGGAACCACAAGGAGATAGGTAGGAGGGACAGAGACACAATATACTCAAGACCTCAAGACCATCCCACTGGGTAGGTGACCCACAAATGGGAGGATAATTACAATTGAAGAGGTTCTCCCAAAAGAGCAAGGGGTCTGACCTCCACATTGTACTCCTGATCCCAGAGGTCCTGCACTGGGAAAATGAACCTCCAGAACTTTTGACTTTGAAAGTCAGTGGGGCTTAGTTTTGGGAGGACCAGAGGGCTGCAGAAAATAGAGATTCTGTACTTAAAGGGTATACACAAAATCTCACATGCTCTGAGACCCAGCACAAAAGCAGTAATTTGGAGGGAGCTTGAGTCAGACAAACTTCAGATCTTAGAAAGCCTTCTGCAGAGGCAGGAGGTCACTAGGACTATTTCTGGAGACATAGACACTGGCAGTAGCCATTTTGAGGGTCTCATTCTACCAGGAGGGAACTGCTGCTGGAAAAACCTCTTTAGGAATCCCTTCTCTAGCATATTAGTGCCAAGACCCAGCCACAGCAACCAGCCAATCAGCACCAGTTCTGGGATGCTCCAGGCCAAGCAGCTAGCCAGGTGGGGAAACAGCTCCAACCACCAGCAGACTGACGGTTGTAGGAACCCCTGAGGTCCCAACTGCCTCAGGATATGGCCCTATCCACTAGAGGGCTCAGGATCTGGCCCCTCCCACCCACTGGTGACACTAGCTCCAGGATGCTGGGGCCCCACAGCCAGCCATTGGGACACAGCCCTGACCACCATCAGGCTGACACCAGCCCTGGGACCTAGCCTCACACACCAGTGGGTGGGCATCTGCCATGGGATGCCATGGGCCACAGTCCCTTTCATCGTCAAGCCTACTTCAGCTCCAGGACCCCAGGGCCCCACAGTCAGAGACTCCAGGATGCGTTCTACCTATCAGCAGTTCAGCATTAGCCCTGGGACTGGCCTCACACACCAGAGGGTAGGCAGCAGCCCCAAGACTCCTTGGGCCCTGGCCTTGCCAACCAGTGGGCTGACACCAGTTCTGGAACCCCCTGTAGTAAGATCCTCAAGACTTATCTCCACCCACTAGTGGGCCAACACTAGTGCCAGAATATGGCCTCACCCACTGGTGGGTTGCTACCAGCCACAGGACCCCCTAGGCTATGACACCACACATCAGCAGGCAGACAACACTCCAGGAGCACCAAGGTCCCACAGGGAGCAGTGTCAGGACCAGGCACACCCACCACACCCTCCAGTGGGCCAGCACTAGCCCTAAGACCACCAGGGTTTCACAGACCCAGGCCTACCCACCAGTTGGCTGACACCAAAACAAGAACTCTCTAGGTTGTGCAACCAGCTGTGCCAGGACCCAGCCCTGCCCAACAGCAGCCAGCAGCCTCCACACTAGGCAGAGCCTGGCAACCAACCAAACCATAGGGCAACAATGCCTACCAGTGCACCCACAGTAGTCAGCTCACCACAACAGAGGAGATAACACAGCTCACATAGAGGGCACCCCAAGAGCATATAGCTCTGGTAACCATAGGCGAGTGTGATGCTGGAACCCATAGGACATCTCCTACATAAGGCCACTTCTCTAAGATTGTGGAATGGAACCAACTTATCAAATACATAGAAATAAAAACAGAAAATTAGACAAAGTGAGGTGACAGAATATGTTGCAAAAGAAAGAACAAGATAAAACCTCAGAAGAAAAACTATGTGAAGTGGAGATAAGCAATCTACCTGATAAACATTTCAAGGTAATGATCATAAAGATGCTCAGACAACTCAGGAGAAGAATGGACGAACACAGTGAGAAGTTAGGAAAGAGAAAATATAAAGAAAAAACAAACAGAGATGAAGAATACAATAACTGAAATAAAACATACACTAGAAGGAGTCAACAGTGGGTTAGATGATACAGAGGCATGTGTTAGTGAACTGGAAGACAGAGTAGGGGAAAGCCCTCAAGATGAACAGAAAAAAGAATTTAATAAGGACAGTTTAAGAGAACTCTGGGAAAATTTCAAGTGTACTAAAATTCGCATTATAGGGGTTTCTGAAGGAAAAGACAGAAAGGGGTATAAAATATATTTGAAGACATAATAGCTGAAAACATCTCTGGTCTGAGAAAGGAAACAGACATCCAGGTCCAAGAAGCACAGAGTGCCCCAAATAAGATCAATCAAAAGAGGACCACACCAAGATACAATGTAATTTAAAAGGCAAAAGTTAAAGATAAAAAGAGAATATTAAAAGCAGCAAGGGAAAAGCAACTAGTTAGGTACAAGGGAACTCCCATAAGACTATGAGCTGACTTTTCAGCAGAAGCTCTGCAGGCCAGAAGAGTGGCATGATATATTCAGTGTTGAAAGGATTTTGAAGGAGAGGTAAAGAGTTTCACAGAAAATCAAAAGCTAAACAAGTTAGGCAACACAAAACCAAATTTACAAGAAATGTTAAAGAGACTTCTCTAAGCAAAAAAAAAAAGGAAAGGCCACAACTAGAAATATAAAAATTATGAAAGGAAAAATCTCACTAGTAAAGACAAGCACACAGTAAAAGTAGTAGATCAACCACTTATAAAGCTAGTAGGAAGGTTAAAACACAAGAGTAGTAAAATTAACTATATCCACAATAAGTATATAAGGGATACACAAAACAAAAATATATAAAATACAACATAAAAAACATTAAAAGTGAGAGATAGGGTGGTTAGAATGCATTTGAACTTAAAAGAACATCAATATAAAATTATTATTATATTTCTATTTATTAAATATACAATAATTCTGTATATGAAAGGAACCAAAAAGAACTACAACAAAAAACAGAAAACATTTAACAATATTATAGCACATTTTACATCGAAAAAAGAGGCCCATTCTAAGCTGTCTTTAAAAGTTTTGCAACATTATATAATTATAAAATATTCTTAACATCAATAATTTTTTTTCTTATAAAAAAACAATTAACAAAATGGCAGTAAGTATATAACAGTCAATAGTTACTTTAAATGTAAATGGAATAAATGTTCCAATCAAAACATATACAATGGATATATAGGACCTACAAGATGGCGGAGGAGTAAGACATGGAGGTCACCTTCCTCCCCACAAATACATCAAAAATATATCTACATGTCGAACAATTCCTGCAGAACACCTACTGAATGCTGGCAGAAGACCTCAGACTTCCCAAAAGGCAAGAAACTCCCAACGTAACTGGTTAGGGCAAAAAAAAAAACAGAAAGAAAAGAATAGGGATGGACCCTGCACCTCTGGGAGGGAGCTGTGAAGGAGGAAAAGTGTCCACACACTAGGAAGCCCCTTCACTGGAGGACTCAGGGTGTGGGCGGGGGCAAAACTTCGGAGCCACAGAGGAGAACGCAGCAACAGGGTTGCAGAGGGCAAAATGGAGAGATTCCCACACAGGGGATCAGTGCCAACCAGCACTCAGCAGCCTGAGACACTTGTCAGCTCACCTGCCAGGGTGGGTGGGGGCAGGGACCTGACGGTAAGGCTTTGGAGGTCAGATTCCAGGGAGAGGACTAGGGTTGGCTGCGTGAACACAGTCTGAAGGGGACTAGTGTGCCACACCTAACCGGGAGGGAGTCTGGGAAAAAGTCAGGAACTGCCTAAGAGTCAAGAGACCATTGTCTTGAGGTGCGCAAGTAGAGGAGATTCAGAACACCACCTAAAGAAGCATCAGAGATGGACTTAAGCTGCGGCTATCAGCACGGACACAAGAAACGGGCATGAAATGCTAATGCTGCTACTGCAGCCACCAAGAATCCTGTGTGCAAGCACAGATCACTATCCACACCTCCCTTTCCAGGAGCCTGTGCAGCCCACCACTGCCAGGGTCCCATGATCCAGGGACAACTTATGGGGAGAAAACACGGCACACCTCAGGCTGTTGCAAAATCACACCAGCCTCTGACACTGCAGGCTCACCCCACATTCTGTACTCCTCCCTCCCCCAGCCTGAGTGACTCAGAGCCCTCTAATGAGCCGCTCCTTTAACCCCCTTGCTTCAGGGTGAAGAACAGACGCCAGAGGGCGACCTACATGCAGAGACGGGGCCAAGTCCAAAGGTGGCCGCCAGGAGCTGTGCTAACAAAGAAGAGAAGGGGAAATTTCTCCATGCACCCTCAGGAGCAGCGGATTAAAACTCCACAATCAACTTGATGTACCCTGCATTGGTGGAATACCTGAATAGACAACAAATCATCCCAAAATTGAGGTGGTGGACATTGGGAGCAACTGTAGGCTTGGGGTTTGCTGTATGTGACTGACTAGTTACTGATTTTTAAGTATATATTAGTATAGTTTATAGCACAAATTATCATTGGTGGATTTCTTTATTGCTTTGGTTGCTCTTTTCTTTTTTTACCTATTTTTTAATTTTAATAATATTTTTATATTAATAACTTTATTTTAATTTTTTTCTTTTTTTTTCTTTTTTGTGTTTGTTTTTGTTTTTCTTAACATCTTTATTGGGGTATAATTGCTTTACAATGGTGTGTTAGTTTCTGCTTTAT
>NW_006784569.1:0-815 GCF_000442215.2 Lipotes vexillifer | reverse complement strand
GACACACATCTTTAGAATCCAACTATCATGCAGTGGGAAGCCCAAGATACACTAGGAGCCATGCAGGGACAGTGCATTCTGCAACTCTAGCTGAGCTCACAAGCAACAACCAGGAGTGGTTCTCAGCAATGTGAGTGAGACATCTTGGATATCCTGCCATGTTGGACTTAAAATGACTCTGTTCCCAACTACTCTTCAACTGCATTCACAATGAAAGGCATCAAGCAAGAACTGCCCAGCTGTTCCTAGTCAACTCAGAGAAACATGATAGAAAATAATACATTTTTTGCTTTAAGCCATTACATTTTGTGCTGTCTCAAATAGCAAGAGACAACTGGAGCATGTTATCATACACCCAGTTATCTATCCATCACAGCAAGTGTAATGTTTTATACCAGCTAAAATATACCTGCACCGGGCATGGCCCAACTCTGGCATCTGTTTAAAATTTGTTACCCAGCATCCTGTCATAACTTGACCTACAATCAGTATCTTGATGTGCCTCAACTATTTTGGATTTCTCTATGAAGAACTTCTGCAGGCAGTTCAAACTTAAGTAAATTTTACCTTCCTTCACCATGTCCATTTCTTCCCATATTACTTTCTCAGGTTAATGGAAATAGATCTTTAGAGGATATGTGACTCTGAAATTCTGCTACTTTTTGCTTGAAACGTTTTTGGAATCTGACCTCTTTCTATTCCCATATATTGATTAAAGCATTTCATATCCAGAGTTTCTCTGTCCAATCTTCCACTTACCAATTTATCTTCTACATAGTTCCTTGGATTATTTTCCCAGAAGAAAAATGTAATAA
>NW_006784568.1:0-300 GCF_000442215.2 Lipotes vexillifer | reverse complement strand
TATTTTTGGCTGTGTTGGGTCTTCGTTGCTGCATGCGGGCTTTCTCTAGTTGCGGCAAGCAGGGGCTACTCTTCATTGCAGGGTGCAGGCTTCTTATTGCGGTGGCTTCTCTTGCTGTGGAGCACGGGCTCTAGGTACGTGGGCTTCAGTAGTTGTGGCACACGGGCCCAGTAGTTGTGGCTCATGGGCTCTAGAGCACAGGCTCAGTAGTTGTGATGCATGGGCTGAGTTGCTCCGTAGCATGTGGGATCTTCCCAGACCAAGGCTCGAACCCGTGTCCCCTGCATTGGCAGGGAGATT
>NW_006784566.1:0-236 GCF_000442215.2 Lipotes vexillifer | reverse complement strand
TTGCCTTCTTTCCTTCTTTTCTTCTTTCTTTCTTTCTTTCTTCCTTCCCCTCTTCCTTCCTTCCTTCCTTCCCTCCCTCCTTTCTTTCATTCTTTCTTTCTCTTTCTTTCTTTCTTTCAGCTACACTGCTGGACAACCTATGCCAACCAAATAGCAAGACAGGAACACAACCTCACCCACTAGCAGAGAGACTGCCTAAAATCATAATAAGTCCACAGACACCCCAAAACACACCA
>NW_006784565.1:0-870 GCF_000442215.2 Lipotes vexillifer | reverse complement strand
TATGGGTTAGGATTAGGGCACGGTTTAGTGTCATTGTATGGGTTTCGAATAGGGCACGGTTTATGGTAAGGCTTCGTGTAAGTGTTAGTTTTAGGGTTATGTTTAAGGTTAGTGAACGGGGGTGATGTAGGGTATAGGTTAGGATACGACAACTTTTTACGGTTAGCGTACATGTTAGGGCACAGTTAGGTGTTAGCGTACTGGTTAGGATTAGGGCATGGGTTATGGTAAGCCTTTGGGTAAGGGTTAGGGTTAGGGTTACGATTAGGGAATGGGGACGGTATAGGGTACAGGTTAGGGCACGACAAATGCCTAGCGTACGTCTTAGGGCACGGGTTAGTGTTAGCATACGGGTTAGGTTTAGGGCACGGTTTAGTGTAAGGCTTCGGGTAAGGGTTAAGGTTAAGGTTAGGGTTCGTGTTAGGGAAAGGGGACAGTTTAGTGTACAGGTTAGGGTACGACAACGATTTACGGTTAGTGTGCGTACTAGGGCATGGGTTAGTGTTAGTGTACGGGTTAGGTTTAGGGCAAAGTTTAGGGTTAGTCTAAGGGTTAGGGTTAGGGTTAGGGTTATGATTAGGGTTAGGGTTAGGGAACGGGGACGGTTTTGGATATAGGTTAGGGTACGACAATGGTTTAGGTTTAGCGTACGTGTTAGGGCATGGTTTAGTGTTAGCTTACGGGTTAGGATTAGGGCACGGTTTAGGGTAAGGCTAACAGTAAGGGGTAAGTTTAGGGTTAGGGTTATGGTTAGGGTTAGGGAACAGGGACAGTTCAGGGTACAGGTTAGTGTACGACAACAGTTACGCTTAGCGTACATGTTAGGGCGCAGGTTAGTGTTATCATACGGGTTAGGATTAGGGCACGGAT
>NW_006784563.1:2500-5198 GCF_000442215.2 Lipotes vexillifer | reverse complement strand
CGGTCGGTCGGACGTGGAAGGAGGCGTGGGAGGAGGGCCCGGCGGTCGGGGGGCGGCCGCCGGGTTTCTCTCCCCACCGCCTTGCCTTCCACGCCGCCCGCCGCTCCCTCCTGTCCGCCGCCGGCGCCGCTGCCGCTGCCGCTGCTCCTCCTCCTCCTCCTCCTCCCCCTCCTGCTCCTCCTCCTCCTCCTCCTCCTCCTGCTCCTCCTCTCCCGTCCCCCCACCCCCACCCCCGTCGTCTCCCGTCCTCCCCCTCCGTGACGACGCCGCCTCCGGGGCGCGCTCGGTGTCGTGCGTTTCCCGGTCCCCCCACGACCTCTCCGCCCCGTCCGTCCGTCCGTCCGTCCCGTGGCCGCCGGCTCGTGCTCCCGTCCCGCCCCTCCCGCGCGTTCCTCTCACCCGCGCGGGCGGGTGAGGGGAGCCGGCGTTGGGGGGTGCCGGTCGACCGCGGCTCGGCCGCGGGGTCTCTCTCTCTCTCTCTCTCTGCCTCCTTCCCGCTCGTCCGCGCGCGCGTGCGCGCGCGCGCCCTCCGAGACGCGACCTCAGATCAGACGTGGCGACCCGCTGAATTTAAGCATATTAGTCAGCGGAGGAAAAGAAACTAACCAGGATTCCCTCAGTAACGGCGAGTGAACAGGGAAGAGCCCAGCGCCGAATCCCCGCCCCGCGGTGGGGCGCGGGAAATGTGGCGTACGGAAGACCCACTCCCCGGCGCCGCTCGTGGGGGGCCCAAGTCCTTCTGATCGAGGCCCAGCCCGTGGACGGTGTGAGGCCGGTAGCGGCCCCCGGCGCGCCGGGCCCGGGTCTTCCCGGAGTCGGGTTGCTTGGGAATGCAGCCCAAAGCGGGTGGTAAACTCCATCTAAGGCTAAATACCGGCACGAGACCGATAGTCAACAAGTACCGTAAGGGAAAGTTGAAAAGAACTTTGAAGAGAGAGTTCAAGAGGGCGTGAAACCGTTAAGAGGTAAACGGGTGGGGTCCGCGCAGTCCGCCCGGAGGATTCAACCCGGCGGCGGGTCCGGCCGTGCCGGCGGCCCGGCGGATCTTTCCCGCTCCCCGTTCCTCCCGCCCCCTCCCCCCGCCCTCCCTCCGCCCCTCGCCTCTCCCCCCGCGTCTCCGCGGGCGGGTGGGGGCGGGGGGGTCGCGGGGGAAAGTTTCAGATTCTATGAGTGAATATTTTCTTTATCCCTTTTCATGATTGTTGTTACAATTTTTTAGAAATCCCACATGATTACATCGCACAATCTTACCCCATTGTCTCCAGCCAGGCAAACTCTCTCCCGCGATAGCTGTCCTTGGTACCTCTGGAGCCCACACCTCATGCAGGTGGAGGTCTCCATCTTCTGTGCCCGTCCTCCCACCCAGACAAAGGGCTATATGTACAGACACAATGAGTCTTCCAAATTTTATTGAGCTACTTTCTCTTCTGGGCAAAATAGTGGGGTGTCAAAAAAAAAAAAAGGAAATCATGTCTTCAAAATTAGAAACAGCATTTGCTTGCTCCTCATCCTGCTTCCAAGTATCTAGGAGAGGAATTGAAAGCAATGATTACAGACTCTTTAGAGGACCAGAGAAAATGGGTAGTTGCTGTGGAGTGGGTGATGTGGAGTGGGGGCTAGGGAGGCTTAGATCATAAGATTTAACCAGTAACGTCTGAGGCAAATGATGACTGAAATACTTTAACTGCATTTCTTGCTGGAGTTTTCAGAACCTAGTCAGTTATCTAACCAGCTGTCAGATGTTTCAAGGGTCTACATCTGAGCAAGATGCAAAGGGGGGTTTAGCAGCAACAAAATTGGTGGTCTTGGCCTCTACATGTCACTGATGATCTAGGCAGAGACCAATCATAACCTTTGATAGTACAGGCATTACCCTTTATCTAAATCTAGTCTGTTCCTGGAAATATGTTGGCTGGTAAATTTCCAAGTGGTAGGAGTCCTTTCCATTATCTTGTATGAGATGAACAATAAGTCATTCCCACCTCATCCAAAAATCCCAAACAGTTTCCCTAAATGTCACTAAAACATTCTTAGACATTTATTAGTGTTTAATATCTAATGCACAATGCATGGATTGTTAGATATGACAATCCACCAATGATTTCTACATAATATGAAGCATTTAAAACACCAGTTCTTCAATGCTTAATCAGTGGTTATTCATGTGTGCATAATACAGAGTATGCTTTCCCACCACAGTACAGTGGATGTATAGTAATGTAAATGAACAATAAAATAAAATGTTAAAGAAATATAACAAGTATAAATAACATTTAGCAAAATAAAATAAGCAAGCAAGACAATTTTTTGAGTGGTTACATATTGATTAAAGAGTTAACGGAGTGAGATTGGATGGGCTAGAGTGAGCCTGTGAAGGACTAAGTGAAGCCATAAACGCCTGAGATTTGCCTGTGGCTAAATCCTGGGACACTCTTCTCTCCTTGGCTCTTGAGACTCCAGAAGTGTGTGGCTGTGAGCTATCAAATGGGATAAAGTAATGGGATGAAGAAAATAAAAAACTTATGTCTGGGCTTCCCTGGTGGCGCAGTGGTTGGGAGTCCGCCTGCCGATGCAGGGGACACGGGTTTGTGCCCCGGTCTGGGAAGAGCCCACATGCCGTGGAGCAGCTGGGCCCGTGAGCCATGGCCGCTGGGCCTGCGCGTCCGGAGCCTGTGCTCCGCAACGGGAGAGGCCACAG
>NW_006784562.1:0-324 GCF_000442215.2 Lipotes vexillifer | reverse complement strand
TGCATGCTGCCCACAAGCACGTAGACCCCAGACCAGCTGGACCCAGAAGGCTGATGATGGTGACCTCAAAGTACCTCACCACCAGCCAATCGGAAGAATGTCCACGAGCTGACCACACACCCCTCGACCTCCCCTCCCTCACCCCAGTCTTTCGTAATTCACTTTAAGCATTTCTTAAATTTCATATTGGGAGAATAGTTGATTTACAATGTTGTGTTAGTTTCCGGTGTACAGCGAAGTGATTCAGTCATAAGTACACAGATACCTATTTCTTTTCAGATTGTTTTCCCATTTAGGTTATTACAGAATTTTGGTTTTTTTTTT
>NW_006784561.1:0-290 GCF_000442215.2 Lipotes vexillifer | reverse complement strand
CTCTCAAAGTCCACCTCCTCAATTTGGGATGATTCGTTGTCTAAAGGAGGGAAGGAAGGAAAGGAAGAATGAAGATAAAGTAAAATAAAATAAAGTTATTAAAATAAAAAAGTAATTATTAAGAAAAAAAAACAGACGGATAGAACCCTCGGACAAATGGTGGAAGCAAAGCTATAAAGACAAAATCTCACACAGAGGCACAGACATACACACTCACAAAAAGAAATGGGGAAAAAATCATAAATCTTGCTCTCAAAGTCCCCCTCCTTAATTTGGGATGATTCGTTGTC
>NW_006784560.1:0-232 GCF_000442215.2 Lipotes vexillifer | reverse complement strand
AGGATTTTTGCATCTATGTTCATCAGTGATATTGGCCTGTAGTTTTCTTTTTTTGTAGTATCTCTGTCTGGTTTTGGTATCAGGGTAATGGTGGCCTCATAGAACAAGTTTGGGAGTTTTCCTTCCTCTGCAATTTTTTGGAAGTTTCTGAGAAGGATGGGTGTTAGCGCTTCTCTAAATGTGTGATAGAATTCACCTGTGAAGCCATCTGGTCCTGGACTTTTGTTTGTTG
>NW_006784559.1:0-1174 GCF_000442215.2 Lipotes vexillifer | reverse complement strand
CCCAGCCCGCGCCCCCCCATCCTACTTTCTGTCTCTAGGAATCTGACGGCTCTAAGCAGCTCATACAAGCGGAGTCATACAGTATCCGTCCTTTGCGTCTGGCTGATTTTCCTGAACATGATGCCTTGTAGGTCCAGCCATGTTGTAGCAGGTGTCAGAACGACCTTCCTTTTAAAGGCTGAATAACATTCCACTGATTGGATGGACCACATCTTGTTTGTCCATTCATCCTTCAATGAACACTTGGGTGGTTTCCACGTTTGGCTAGTGTGAATCACGCAGTTGTGAACACGGGTGTACAAATACCTATTTGAGCCCCTGCGTTCACTTCTTTTAGGTAGATACCTGGAAGTGGAATTGCTGGATCCTATGGTAATCTTCTGTTTAATTTTTGGAGGGACGGCCAGACCATTTTCCACGGCACCAGCAGCGTTTTCTATTCCCCCCAGCAGTGCACAAGGGTTCCAATCACAGATTTCCTCTTTAAACCAAAGCCATGGAAAGAAAGCCCATTATTGCACTCATTCACTTGCTCCGAGCGTCACTGCCCTGTTCATTCCTTCGCTCACTAGGCGTCTTTGAACACCCGTGCTGGGGACAGCCGTGCCGCACCAGTAGAGCCACGAAGGCAGCTCTGGCCCAAGATTTGCAAATGACTCCCGCGGCAATGGTGCCAAAAGTCCCTGCGTCCTGTTTCCTCATATTTCTATTCCCCCACTCTGCATGTCACCCTTGTAGACTTGGCAGTGCCAGAGAAAGCATTTTCCAGGGAAGCTGCCAAGAAACGAGCAAAATGGCTTCTAAGTTCCCTTGCAACCACCAGAGTCCATACTTCCAAAAAAGGCCAGAGACAAATGGCAGAAAACAGCAGGCAAACAAATAGCAGGGAGCTCTTGCTTCACTGATGCACAAGGCCATCTCGAATCATAACTCTAAGTAAGTCCAGGTTGGGCCAAATGCCATATCAAGACAGCTGCACCTTCTGGAGAGATCGCATTCATTTATGTCTGAATTCTCTTTTTCATGGACTTCCACTATTAAATATGACCCAGGTTTCCATGGGAAGAAACTGGTACTTAGCCAAATGCCTTGGGGCAAGGAAGGTACTATAACACCCATCCCTTCACGAAGCCGGACGCCATCTTTACCAGCTGGCAGCCTGGGAACGGGGTGG
>NW_006784558.1:0-328 GCF_000442215.2 Lipotes vexillifer | reverse complement strand
CAAATGGAAACCAAAAGAAAGCTGGAGTAGCAATTGTCATATCAGACAAAATAGACTTTAAAAGAAAGACTATTATAAGAGACAAAGAAGGACACTACATAATGATCAAGGGATTGATCCAAAAAGAAGATGTAACAATTGTAAATATTTAGGCACCCAAGATAGGAGCACCTCAATACATAAGAAAAATACTAACAACCATAAAAGGGGAAATCAACAGTAATACATTCATAGTAGGGGACTTTAACACCCCATTTTCACCAACGGACAGATCATCCAACATGGAAATAAATAAGGAAACACAAGCTTTAAATGATACATTAAACAA
>NW_006784556.1:0-292 GCF_000442215.2 Lipotes vexillifer | reverse complement strand
CCCCCCCCCCCCCCCTGCCAGTGCAGGGGACACAGGTTCGATCCCTGGCCCGGGAAGATTCCACATGCTGCGGAGCAACTAAGCCTGCATGCTACAGCTACTGAACCCACGTGCCGCAACTACTGAAGCCGGTGCCTAGAGCCTACGCTCCGCAATAAGAGAAGCCACCACAATGAGAAGCCCGTGCGCCGCAACAAAGAGTAGGCCCCGCTCGTAGAAAAAGCCCGCGGGCAGCAGTGAAGACCCAATGCACCCAAAAAAAAAAAAAAAAAAAAAAAAAATTTTAAAAAAA
>NW_006784552.1:0-229 GCF_000442215.2 Lipotes vexillifer | reverse complement strand
ATATCCAAAGCCTCCCTCATAAGTTGGAGATGAGGACCTGAATAGACATTTCTACAAAGAGGATATACCAGTGGCCAAACAGTACATGAAAAGATGCTCAATATCATTAGTCATTAGGGAAATGTATACAAAAAAAGGCACAGTGGGATACCATTTCACTAGGTTAGTTATAAAAATGGAAAATAACAAGTGTTTGCGAGGATATGAAGAAATTGGATCCCTCATACAT
>NW_006784551.1:0-323 GCF_000442215.2 Lipotes vexillifer | reverse complement strand
ACAAGCACTAAAAAGTATACTAAAATAAATAAATAAATAAAAAATAAGAGACAGACAGAACCCTAGGACAAATGGTAAAAGCAAAACTCTACAGACAAAATCACACAAAGAAGCATACACATACACACAATAAGAGAAAAAGGAAAATAAACATATATATGTCTATATTAAAAAAAAAGAGGAAGAGAGCAACCTAATCAATAAACAAATCTACTAATGATAATAAACTCTAAATACTAAACTAAGATAAACATAAAACTGGAACAAATTAGATGCAGAAAGCAAACCCCAAGTCTACAGTTGCTCCCAAAGTCCACTGCCTC
>NW_006784550.1:0-200 GCF_000442215.2 Lipotes vexillifer | reverse complement strand
ATATGTGCCACATCTTCTTTATCCATTCATCCGATGATGGGCAGTTAGGTTGTTTCCATGTCCGGGCTATTGTAAATAGAGCTGCAATGACCATTTTGTACATGCCTCTTTTTGAATTTTCGTTTTCTCAGGGTATCTGCCCAGTAGTGGGATTGCTGGGTCATATGGTAGTTCTATTTGTAGTTTGTTAAGGAACCTCC
>NW_006784549.1:0-217 GCF_000442215.2 Lipotes vexillifer | reverse complement strand
CAGTATGGCTTTTCAGGTTTGTCTTCACTTAATAAGATACAAGAAAAATTGCATAAACAAAAACATGTTATATGCCCTAGAAGAACTTTATATTTTCTAAAAGCCTATTGTGAAGTTGTGTATCAGTTTCATGACCTTATTTATTTAGAGTGTTTGTGTGTGTGTGTGTGCACGTGTGTGCACATTTGCGTGTGTGTATAAATATTAAAATGTAAGC
>NW_006784548.1:0-591 GCF_000442215.2 Lipotes vexillifer | reverse complement strand
CTGTATGCAGAAAATTATAAGACATTGATGAAAGAAATTAAAGATGATACAAACAGATGGAGAAATATACCTTGTTTTTGGATTGGAAGAATCAACATTGTGAACATGACTCTACTACCCAAAGCAATCTATAGATTCAATGCAATCCCTATCAAACTACCACTGGTATTTTTCACAGAACTAGAACAAAAAATTTCACAATTTGTATGGATACACAAAAATTTTTCACAGAACTAGAACAAAAAATTTCACAATTTGTATGGATACACAAAAGACCCTGAATAGCCAAAGCAATCTTGAGAATGAAAAACGGAGCTGGAGGAATCAGGCTCCCTGACTTCAGACTATACTACAAAGCTACAGTAATCAAGACAGTATGGTACTGGCACAAAAACAGAAAGATAGATCAATGGATTAGGATAGAAAGCCCAGAGACAAACCCAGACACATATGGACACCTTATCTTTGATAAAGGTGGCAGGAATATACTGTGGAGAAAGGACAGCCTCTTCAATAACTGGTGCTGGAAAAATTGGACAGGTATATGTAAAAGTATGAGATTAGATCACTCCCTAACACCATACACAAAAA
>NW_006784547.1:0-207 GCF_000442215.2 Lipotes vexillifer | reverse complement strand
AATCGTGGTAGTTGACGACCCGATCTCAAGCCTATCGCACAACCACATTTACGATATTGCGTCACTCATTGGCTTAAAGATCATGAAGCCAGCGGAGTTCGCACAGGTGATCGTGTTGACGCATAGCCTGTTCTTCTTCCATGAGCTGCTCAAAGTAGCCTCATCTGAAAAGAAGAAGATGCAGACCTTCCAGGTTCGAAAGGATCC
>NW_006784546.1:0-996 GCF_000442215.2 Lipotes vexillifer | reverse complement strand
GCCCGTGGGCCATGGCCGCTGAGCCTGCGCGTCCGGAGCCTGTGCTCCGCAGCGGGAGGGGCCGCAATAGTGAGAGGCCCGCGTACTGCAAAAAAAAATAAAAAATAAAAAAAATAATAAAGAGGGTCATGCAACTGACTTCTGCCAATTAATTAAAACAAACACCCTGCCATCTTCTGTGAAATATATACCGCTTTAGAATTAAAAATCGAGAATTTTATATATTAATTTTGGTTTTCATATAGCTTACAAATATGTGCATTAGATGAAATTAAGATTCAAAGAATGTTTGTTAGTCTTCAGCCAACTTTGAATTATTCTCAGTGTGGAAGTGAGTATATTATTCTAGAGCTTTTGAATCTACCCAGATACGCAAGTTGTATATTTGTTCTGCTAGAAAAAACTTTGTTTTCAACGACAATTTAATAGCAAAGATAATAATTAAGTTTGAAAATCAATATTTTTTTCTATGACGTTATAGAGAATTTAAAACTGTTTATAATCTGCTGAACTGCTTTATTAAACATGGAAAGTTTTGCTCTGTTTGACAGAGTGGCAGTTAGAAATTCTTGGAAAGGTTATTACAAGGAACTTTATTTTTATTTCTAAGTTGAACATTGATTGACATCATTAAAAAACAGTGTTTAGGGAAAAGATAGTGTTCTGTTCTGCAAGCGTAAATTTTCCATCTATTTCATTATTATCCTAAATGGAGTCTACCCTATTAAGAAATTCATTCCACTTCTCTTATTTTTCCTTTTTTTAAAAAAAATTATCTGTTTTATTTATTTATTTATGGCTGCATTGGGTCTTTGTTGCTGCTCGCAGGCTTTCTCTAGTTGTGGCGAGCAGGGACCACTCTTCATTTGCGGTGCTCTGGCTTCTCATTGCAGTGGCTTGTTTTGTCACAGAGCACGGGCTCTAGGTGCATGAGCTTCAGTAGTTGTGGCACGTGGGCTCAGTAGTTGTGGCGCATGGGCTTAGTTGCTCCGCAGC
>NW_006784545.1:0-1453 GCF_000442215.2 Lipotes vexillifer | reverse complement strand
AAAAAAAAAAAAAAGATTTACAACTTTTTAACATTTAGAATTTTTCAACTTCTTTACTGATACTATCAATAAAAAGTAAACTTATATTACTGACCAATAAGCACCAATGAACCCTATTTTTTTAATATACATAATGTATAGATTTAACATACTATGAATAGCACTGTGAATTTTAGTTAACTATTTCATTAACTATTTCATTTCCTTATAATTGTATAGCTGTAACTTGTGTCATGGTGAAAAGATATTCAAAGCATTACTGTTCAGTTGACTCATGCTTTTTAAAAAAATTGTATCTACTTTCTTAAAGATTTAATCATTAACAAAATAATTATTTTAAAATATAAGTAACAATAAAATTCAACTGACAAGTCCTACAATAATTCATAATGACCACTCAACTATAACAGCAGTTGCTAACTACAGCTATGTCATGGGTAAGACAGTCAGTCATGCTGGATTCCTGCAAGTTAGATGTCACATTACTCCTCCGTCTCTTACTCAAAAGAATATTTTAAATTTAAGTGAATGAAGATAATGTTTTTAGAGTGATGCCGTATTTTTTTTAAAAAACTAAGTCATTCTCAAGTGATATTTCAATAATTTACAAATAACAAATTATTTATAACACACCGGACAACCAAGTTCCACATAGTAGAACTGACTGCAAAGTTGAAAACTCAACGGCCTAAAGGCCAAAATCCAAATTTCTCAGCATGACATATAAACAAAGTTGCTCATGACTGATATTTACCTACCCCCTCCTCATCTTCATTTCCCACCACTCCTGTACATGTGCCCTTATTATGCCCCAGCCTTGTAGTTTCACAAAGGCTGTCCTCACCGGCAATGTTTGCCTGCTATGGTTTCACTGCCCATCATTCCAAGTGAGTAGACTATTCATCCTTCAAGAAAAGAGTCCAGCAACTCCCACTGGATTCTTCCTGTGCTCCTGTCTTCTCTCTCTTCCTCCACCCTCAGAGCTGCCTGATATCTATCAAGGTGTGACTGTTCACCCGTCTATCTTCATTTGGATCAGAGCTCCCTGGAAATAAACACTACTGCTTTTTCTTTGTGGTCTCATATCTGTATCTTGCATGTAACAAGTGCGTGACAAATATTTTTTATGTATTTCATGTCAAATAAAATACTTTGCATAAGTAAAATACAATACAAAAAACTGTGACCAAGTAATCTCCCCAAATGTAATATTACGCCTGTCTGATAATCTAAAATACAGTCCTGCTTATTAACTTTTAAACTCAAAAAAGAAAGCATGAGAAAAAGCATGAGAAGAAAAAAATCAGTCATTAATTCAATCATTAGCCAGATTTAGGTCTTAACCTATGTAATTCGTATCAAACATTAATGTAGTAAAGCACTATAAAAATTATTTAAGGGCTTCCCTGGTGGCGCAGTGGTTGAGAGTCCGCCTGCCGATGCAGGGGACACG
>NW_006784543.1:0-235 GCF_000442215.2 Lipotes vexillifer | reverse complement strand
TCATCACCATCACCATCATCACCACCACCATAATCACCACCATCATCATCATTACCATCACCATCATCATCACCATCACCACCATCACCATCATCACCATCACCATCATCACCACCACCATCACCATCACCATCATCACCATCACCATCACCATCACCACCATCATCACCATCATCACCATCATCACCATCATCATCGTCATCATCATCATCATCATCATCGCCATCATCATCAT
>NW_006784542.1:0-388 GCF_000442215.2 Lipotes vexillifer | reverse complement strand
CCCGTGTCTGCGCGACTTCAGGATCACACTCTTCTCTCCACACCCAGCACCCTCTCCAGAGGACGCCCACGTGCGTGGGTTCCCTCTGTTTTCTCGGGAAAATGAGGCGGTCATGAGAAGACCAGGGTGGTTTACGTGCTGAAGGAAGTTCTCACTGGAGGGAGCTGTGAATTGGTCTGGAAATAGCGGATGATGTCAGCCGGGCATCCCTCCTCCACGGGCCCTTGGCATCACCCTTCTGGGACCGTCACCAGAATTGATGCGCCAACAATTACAGAATTGGATTTGCCCTTTCCCAGCTCAGCCTGCTCAGACATCATCCCTGGAGCTCAGGAAACACCTGCCTATTTTCTCAGCTCCCGCATCATCACGTGCACCCTCCTCGCTC
>NW_006784541.1:0-556 GCF_000442215.2 Lipotes vexillifer | reverse complement strand
TTTGCCCAAGACTTCACTGTTGCAGAACAACTCCAAATATATCACTTTTTTTATACCACATGGCTACAAATGAAGAATGAGAAATTGCCATTGGTTTGTCTGATTATGTTTGACATAGAAAGGAGGAAAATAAAGAAGGTAATGAAGCAGTTTTCTTAGAGAACATACAGAGATTTGATTGAGCTTTTTCCCAAGCTTACTATCCAGTAGCCCTCCCTTTGTTTGATCTGAATTTTAGAGCCGAGAAAGAAAGAACTGATTCATTTTTGCTTTAGAAGGAGCATGAATGGCAAGGTGGAAGTATTCTGTTTAGATAACTTTATAACTGCTTTCTTTATCCAATTTTATTTCTGAAGTAAAAATCAGAGCACTTTTTCTTTGCCACATTGATGAAGAATAGTTTGTTGATTTTGTTTTTTTTTGAAGTTACAGATGACGCATTTATTTTGCCATTCTTTTATTTTTATTTATTTATTTATTTTTATTTTTTACGTCTTTATTGGAGTATAATTGCTTTACAATGGTGTATTAGTTTCTGCTTTATAACAAAGTGAAT
>NW_006784540.1:0-729 GCF_000442215.2 Lipotes vexillifer | reverse complement strand
GCAAAAAAAAAAAAAAAAAAAAAAAAAAAAAGAGGCGTTGTGTGAAATCCTAGAAAACGAGACCTTTGTGATACTCTTCCTTGTCATCTGGCTCCAAAAAATTTCTTTAGAAACTCACAGATTACAAATGTCTTAGTTCTGAATCTGACTCATCCCCACCCAGATCTGAAGTGCTTTTTTTATGAACTTTACATGTAAACATTGAGCTAAGTAAATTTTCCCCAGCAAATGTCTAATGACTTCCCCCAGTAGGTCCATCTGAGCAAAGAGGTCGCTATGAATATGAATTACCCTTCATGACTTTGCACCTTGAACTCAACATGGCGCATGAATGAAAGTTTCACGTAGCTCCAAGGACTTGGCCTCACATTTCCTCGAATGGAAAAACGTCTTAGTTATGAGAAAAGTAAAAGAAGTCTGTCCGGTAGACAGGATTTCCCCTCCACCAGTGACCATGCTTGCAAAACACTGGAAATTCATTTCTTCTGACCATTCTCTTTTTAACAAAGCAGTCTTCAGAAAATGTCCTTTTTTTTGTTTTTGTGGTACGCGGGCCTCTGGCCACTGCGGCCTCTCCCGCTGCAGAGCACAGGCTCCGGACGCACAGGCACAGTGGCCATGGCTCACGGGCCCAGCCGCTCTACAGCATGTGGGATCTTCCCGGAGCGGGGCACGAACCCGTATCCCCTGCATCGGCAGGCGGACTGTCAACCACTGCGCCACCAGGGA
>NW_006784538.1:0-4928 GCF_000442215.2 Lipotes vexillifer | reverse complement strand
CGAACCCGTGTCCCCTGCATCAGCAGGCGGACTCTCAACCGCTGCACCACCAGGGAAGCCCAAATCAATCTTTCCACTGAAGACAAATAATAAAGTTGGACAAAATGTAAGAAATGAATTTCTTAAAGGATCAAAGAGCCAACAGGATAGTGCTTTCAGATACATTAAAGGACTGGAATTCAGAGAGGTGAGCACAACAATCCAGAAGAAACCAGAAGTTAAACTGTATCTGACAGCTGGGGAGGCCCAGAAAGACAAAAGGAAAATCCTCTTTGCTACCCTCATGTTAGGAACCTAAAGGGCTGCACCTTAGAAATATGGGTGAACCGGAAATTGAACAGTCCATAAATTGAAAGCAATTTAGCCTTGAGTCATCCAGTTGGCCCAGAGAAATCTCAAAAGCTGAGATCTGACTAAGTAATCCTAGATTCCCTCAAGCAGATGCCACCCCCCGCCCCACCAAAAAAATCCTTCCTGGAAGATATCATCCTGGTCTCAAATGATTTCTCAAGTAATTTTTCAAATCCAATGCCCAGCAAACGATTAAAGACAACTGGGCACATGGGAAAACAACAGACATAAGATCAAAAGCCACAGAAATATAAAACAATAAACACTCACAGAGACTCCAAATATTGGAATTACGAAACACACACTTTGGTTCAAGGAAATGGAAACCAAACTGAAAAGTCTCAGCAATGAACTAGAAACTATAAAAAGTGATATACCAGATTTTTATAAGAAGCAAACAAATTTTGTTACTGAAAAATACAAAAACTGAAGTTAATCATCCAATGAACAGGTTTAACAGCCAATGGACACAGTTGAGACACTGAATCAGAGACAAGTCAGTGGAAAAAAAGTTCAGAATAAATACAGGATAAGCAATATGGGGATATGGTGTGAAGGTATAACATCCGACACAGTTAATTGGAATTCCAGAAGGAAAGGAAAGACAGTATAGAGTAGAAGCAAAATTTGAATGGCTGAAAATTTCCAAAAATGATTAAAAAATGTCAAACCACAAATTTAAGGATGTCAATGAATTCCCAGCTGAAAATCAGCAGACAAAGAAAAAGTTAAAAGCATCCCGAGGGGGATAAAGATTACTTTCAAAGAAGGAACAGTTACATGGGTAGCTTAATTCTCAACAACAAAAATGGAAGCTAAAAGACACATGTAATGGAATCCCTAAGTAGCAGAAAGAAAAACAACTGCCAACCAAGTATTCCACTGCAGAGAAAACACCCATCAAGAATGAAAATTAATAAGGCGGAGACACAATGGTGCAGTAGAAGAAAGTGAGCTGACCTTTTCTTACGAAAACACCAAAATCACAATTAACTGCTGAATGACCATTGACAAAAAAATGCTGGAACCTCCCAAAAAAGATATAACTACATCCAAAGACAAAGAAGAAGTCACAGTGAGATGGTAGGAGGGGCACAATCGCAATAAAATCAAATCCCATACCCGCTGGGTGGGTGACCCACAAATTGGAGAATAATTATACCACAGAACCTCTCCCGCAGGAGTGAAAGTTTTGAGCCCCATGTCAGGCTCCCCAGGCTGAGAGTCTGCAAACGGGAGGAGAGCCCCGAGAGAATCTAGCAGTGAAGGCCAATGGAGTTTGACTGCAGGAATTCCACAGGACTGGGGGAAACAGAAACTCCACTCTCAGCGGGGGAACACAAGGTCTTGTGTGCACCAGGAACCAGGGGAAAAAACCAGTGACCTCATAAGAGCCTGGGCCAGACCTTCCTGCTAGTATTACAGGGCCTCCTGCAGAGGTGTGGGGCTGCTGTGGCTCAATGTAGGGACAAAGACACTGGCGGCAGTAGTTCTGGGGAGTACTCATTGGCATGTGCCCTCCTGGAGGCTGCCATCTTCTCAATGAGACCTGGCCCCACCCAACAGCCTATAGGCTCCAGTGCTTGGATGCCTCAGACCAAGCAACCAAAAGGGCAGGAACACAGTCTCACCCATCAGCAGACAGGCTGCTTAAAGTCTTCCTGAGCCCACAGCTGCCCCATAAGCACAACCCCTGACACGGCCCTGCCCACTAGACGGACAAGACCCGGCTGCACCCACCAATGGGCAGAAACCAGGTGCGCCCACCAGGAAGCCTGCACAAGCCTCTGAGACAGGCTCATCCACCAGGGGGCAAACAGCAGAAAGAACTACAACTCTGCAGCCTGCAGAATGCAAACGGTAATCACAGAAAGTAAGACAAATGAGACAGTAGATGAATCTGGCCCAGGTGTTAGAACAAGATAAAACTCCAGAAGAACAACTAAGTGAAGTGGAGACAGGCAATCGACCCAAAAAAGAATTCAGAGTAATGATAGTAAAGATGGTCCAAGATCTCAGGGAAAGAATGAAGGAACAGACCGAGAAGATACAAGAAATGCTTGACAAAGACCTAGAAGAACTAAAGAACAAACAAACAGATTAATAAATACAACAACTGAAATAAAAAATACACTAGAGGAATCCAATATCACAATAAGTTAGGCAGAAAAAAGGATAAGTGAGCTGCAAGACAGAATGGTGGAAATCACTACTACAGAATATGATAAAGAAAAAAGAATGAGAAGAAATGAAGACAGTCTAAGAGACCTCTGTAGAAACATTAAATGCAACAACAATCACATTAGAGGGGTCCCAGAAGGAGAAAAGAGAGATAAGGGACCTGAGAAAATATCTGAAGAGATGATAGCTGAAAACTTCTCTATCTTGGGCAAGGAAACAGTCACCCAAGTCCAGGAAGCACAGAGAGTCCCAGGCAGGATAAACCCAAGGAGGAACATGCAGAGACACAATAATCAAATTGAGAAAAATTAAAAACAAAGAAAAAATATTAAAAGCAAAAGGGAAAAGCAACAAATAATATACAAGGGAACTCCCGTAAGGTTATCAGCTGATTTCTCAGCAGAAACTCTGCAGGCCAGAAGGGAGTGTCATGATATATTTAAAGTGATGAAAGAGAAGGACCTACAACCAAGAATACCCAACAATGCTCTCATTGAGATTCAACAAAAAAATCAAAAGCTTTACAGACAAGGAAAAGCTAAGAGAATTCAACACCACCAGACCAACTTTGCAACAAATACTAAAGGAACTTCTCTAGGCAGAAAAGAAAAGGCCACAGCTACAAACAAGTATATACAAATGAGAAAGCTCACTGGTAAAGGCAAACATACAGTAAAGGTAGGAAAGCATCTACACACAAATATGTTATCAAAACCGGCAATGGTGAGGAGAGCACAAATGCAGGAAATGGGAAATAACGTTTCAAAGTAAGAGACCAGCAGCTTAAAACAATCTTGTTTATATATACAGACTGCTATAGCAAAACTTCATGGGAACCGCAAACCAAAAATCTACAAGAAATATACACACAAAAGAGAAAAAGCAAGGAACTCCCTGGCTGTCCAGTGGTTAAGGTTCCGTGTTCCCACTGCAGGGAGCACAGGTTCGATCCCACACACTGTGTGGCATGACCAAAAAAAAAGGGAGAGAGGGACAGAGAGAAAGCTATCCAAACACAACACTAAACAACGATCAGAGCAGAAATAAATTAAACAGAGATGAGGGAAAAAACAGAAAAGATCAATGAAACTAAAAGCTGGTTCTTGGAAAAGATAAACAAAATTGATAGACCTTTAGCCAGACTCATCAAGAAAAACAGGGAAAGGGCTCAAATCAATAAAATTAGAAATGAAAAAGGAGAAGGTTCAACAGACACCACAGAAATACAAAGGATCATAAGAGACTACTACAAACAACTATATGCTAATAAAATAGACAACCTAGAATAGACAAATTCTTAGAAAAGTACAATCACCCAAGACTGAACCAGGAAGAAATAGTAAATATGGACAGTCCAATCACAAGTACTGAAATTGAAACTGGGATTTAAAAACTCCCAACAAACAAAAGCCCAGGACCACATGGCTTCACAGGCAAAATCTATCAAAACATTTAGAGAAGAGTTAACGCCTATCCTTCTGAAACTTCTCCAAAAATTGCAGAGGAAAGAACACTCCCAAACTCATTCTATGAGGCCATCATCACCCTGATACCAAAGCTAGACAAAAATCATACAAAAAAAGAAAATTACAGGCCAATATCACTAACGAACACAGACATAAAAATCCTTAACAGGGCTTCCCTGGTGGTGCAGTGGTTGAGAGTTCGCCTGCCAATGCAGAGGACACGGGTTTGTGCCCCGGTCTGAGAAGATCCCACATGCCGCAGAGCAGCTGGGCCCATGAGCCATGGCCGCTGAGCCTGCACATCAGGAGCCTGTGCTCTGCAACGGGAGATGCCCACGTACCGCAAAAAGAAAGAAAAAAAATCCTTAACAAATTACTAGCAAGCCGAATACAACAACACAATAAAAGGATCCTACACCGCAATCAAGTGGGATTTATCACAGGGATGCAATGATTTTTAAATATCCGTAAGTCAATCAGTGTGATACACCACATCAACAAACTGAAGAACAAAAATCACATGATCATCTCAATAGATGCTGGAAAAGCTTCTGAAACAATTCAACACCCATTTAGGATAAAAACTCTCCAGAAAGTGGGCACAGAGGGAACTTACATCAACCTAATAGAGGCCATATACAACAAACATATATACAGCTAACAACATACTCAAGAGTGAAAAGCTGAAAGCATTTCCTCCAAGATCATGAACAAGACAAAGATGTCCACTCTCACCACTTTTATTCAACATAGTTTTGGAAGTCCTAGCCACCTCAATCAGAGAAGAGAAAAAATAAAAAGAATACAAATCGGAAAAGAAGTAAAACTGTCACTGTTTGCAGATGACATGACACTATACATAGAAATCCTAAACATGCTACCAGAAAACTACTAGAGCTAATCAATGAATGTGGTAAAGTAGCAGGATAC
>NW_006784536.1:0-224 GCF_000442215.2 Lipotes vexillifer | reverse complement strand
TCCCCGGGAGGAGGGCCTGTGCCAGATGCTGGAGGGGAACCGCCCGCCTCTCCCAGCAGGAGACCTTTTGCAGGTGCCACTAATGGTCCCTCTGGTCACCTCCACCAAAGACGCTGCTCAGAGCAGGGTCTGGGCCCGAGGCTGCTGCAGGAGCCCCAGCGCGGGAGGCGGTGAGGTCCAGCCAGACCGGCCTCCCGGAGAGCACGCTGTTGACCTGGTGCCCC
>NW_006784535.1:0-337 GCF_000442215.2 Lipotes vexillifer | reverse complement strand
TTCAGTGATCTCTTGGTTATTTAGTAACGTATTGTTTAGCCTCCAGGTGTTTGTGTTTTTTACATTTTGTTCCCTGTAATTTATTTCTAATCTTATAGCATTGTGGTCACAAAAGATGCTTGATGTGATTTCAATTTTCTTAAATTTACTGAGGAGTGATTTGTGACCCAAGATGTGATCTATCCTGGAGAATCTTCTGTGTGCACTTGAGAAGAAAGTGTAATCTGCTGTTTTTGGATTTAATGTCCTATAAATATTAATTACATCTGTCTCATCTATTGTGTCATTTAAAGCTTCTGTTTCCTTATTTATTTTCATTTTGGATGAACTGTCCATT
>NW_006784534.1:12372-16409 GCF_000442215.2 Lipotes vexillifer | reverse complement strand
GGGAACGGGGACGGTTTAGGGTACAAGTTAGGGTATGACAACAGTTTAGGGTTAGCGTACATGATAGGGACGGGTTAGTGTTAGTGTACAGGTTAGGATTAGGGCATGGGATAGGGTATGGCTTCAGGTAAGTGTTATGGTTAGGAGTAGATTTAGGGTTAGGTTTAGTGTTAGGAAACGGGACAGTGTAGGTTACCCGTTAGGGTACGACTAAGGTTTAGTGTTAGCGTACATGTTAGGGCACGGGTTGGTGTTAGTGTACGGGTTAGGATTAAGGCACGGGTTAGGGTAAGGCTTCGTGTAAGAGTTAGAGTTACTGTTAGGGTTAGGGTTAGGTTTAGGGAACGGGGACGGTTTAGGGTACAGGTTAGTGTACGACAATGGTTTAAGGTTAGAGTACGTGTTAGGGCACGACTTAGTGTTAGTATATGGGTTAGGATTAGGGCATGGATAAGGTAAGGATTCGGGGAAGATTTAGGGTTAGAGTTAGGGAACAGATGGTTCAGAGTACAAATTAGGGTACAACATATGTTTAGAGTTAGCGTTCGTGTTAGGGCATGGTTTAGTGTTAGTGTACGGGTTAGGATTAGGACATGGTTTAGGGTAAGGCTTTGGGAACGGGTTAGGTTTAGGGTTAGGGTTAGGCTTAGGGATAGGGAATGGGGATGGTTTAGGGTACAGGATAGGGTACCACAATGGTTTAGCATTATCGTACGTGTTAAGGCCCGGCTTAGTGTTATTGTATGGTTAAGGATTAGGGTATGAGTTAGGGTAAGGCTTCGGGTAAGGGTTATAGTTAGGATTAGGGTTAGGTAACGGGGATGGTTTAGGGTACAGGTTAGGGTTCGATAACGGTTTAGGGTTATCGTACATGTTAGGGAACGTGTTAGTGTTAGTGTACGGGTTAGGATTAGGGCATAGGTTAGTGTAAGGCTACGGGTAAGGTTTACGGTTAGCGTTAGGGTTAGGGGACAGGGACAGTTTAGGGTACAGTTTAGCGTACGACAGCAGTGTAGGGTTAGCGTACGTGTTGAGGCATGGGTTAGTGTTAGCGTAGCGCTTAGGATTAGGGCACGGTTTAAGGTAAGGCTTCGGATAAGTGTTAGGGTTAGCATTATGGTTAGGGTTAGGGTTAGGGAACGCGGACGGTTTAGGGTTCAGTTTAGGGTATGACAACAGTTTAGGGATAGTGTATGTGTTAGGGCACAATTTAGAGTTAGTGTACGTGTTAGGTTTAGGGCGCTGGTTATGGAAAGTCTTTGGGTAGGGTAAGGGTTAGGGATAGGTTTACGGTTAGGGAACACGGAGAGTCTAGTGTATAGGTTAGGGCACGACTATGGTTTAGGATTAGAGTACGTGTTAGGGCTCTAGTTTGTGTTAGTGTACGTGTTAAGTTTAGGGCTTGGGTTAGGGTAAGGCTTCGTGTAAGTGTTAGGGTTACGGTTAGGGAATGGGCCCGGTTTAGGGTACAGGTTAGGGTACCACAACGGTTTAGGGTTAGCGTCCCTGTTAGGGCAAAGCTTAGTGTTAGTGTTCAGGTTAGGATTAAGGCATACGTGTTAGGGCATGTGTTGGTGTTAGTGTATGGGTTAAGATTAGGACATGGGTTATGGTAAGGCTTCGTGTAAGGGTTGGGGTTAGGGTTAGGCTTAGGGTTAGAGTTAGGGAACGGTGACCCTTTAGGGTACAGGTTAGGGTACGACAACGTTTTAGGGTTAGCGTATGTGTTAGAGCAAGGGTTAGTGTTAGTGTAGGGGTTAGGATTAGGGAAAGGGTTAGGCTCAGCCTTTGGGTAAGGATTAGGTTTATGGTAAGGGTTAGGGAATGGGCATGATTTAGGGTACAGATTAGGGTACGACAACGGTTTAGGTTTAGCCTACGTATTACAGCACGGGTTAGTGATAGTGTATGGGTTAGGATTAGGGCACAGGTTAGGGTAAGGCTTCGGGTAAGGGTTACGGTTAGGGTTATGGTTAGAAAACGGGTATGGTTTAGAGTACAGGTTAGCGTATGACAACTGTTTAGGGTTTGTGTACGGGTTAGTTTTAGTGTTCGGGTTAGGATTAAGGCAAGGGTTAGTGTAAGGCTTCTGGTAAGGGTTAGGTTTAGGGTTAGGGAACGGGTACGGTTTAGAGTACACATTAGGGTACGATAATGGTTTAGGATTAGCGTACGTGTTAGGGCATGGGTTAATTTAGTGTACCGGTAATGTTCAGGGCACAGGTCAGGGTAAGGCTTCAGGTAAGGTTTAGGGTTAGGGTTAGGCTTAGCGTTAGGTTTAGGGAACAGGGACGTTTTAGGGTACAGGTTAGGGTAACGTGTTAGGGCATGGGTTAATTTAGTGTACCGGTAATTTTCAGGGCACAGGTCAGGGTAAGGCTTCAGGTAAGGTTTAGGGTTAGGGTTAGGCTTAGCGTTAGGTTTAGGGAACAGGGACGTTTTAGGGTACAGGTTAGGGTACGACAACGGTTTGGGTTAGCATACATATTAGGGCAGTGGTTAGTGTTAGTGCATGGGTTAGGATTAGGGCACGGGTTAGTGTAAGGCTTCAGGTAATGATTAGCGTTAGGGTTAGGTTTAGGTGTAGTGTTAGGGAACAGGTACGGTTTAGGGTACAGGTTAGAGTACCACAACATTTTAGGGTTAGCATATGTGTTAGGGCACGGGTTAGTGTTAGTGTAGGGGTTAGGATTTGGGCAACGGTTAGGGTAAGGCTTCGGGAAAGGTTTAGGCTTAGGGTTAGGGTTAGGGAACAGGCATGGTTTAGGGTACAGGTTAGGGTACGACAACGGTTTAGTGTTGGCCTATGTATTAGAGCACGGGTTAGTGTCAGTGTACGGGTTAGGATAAGGGCACAGGTTAGGACACGGGTCAGTGTTAGTGTACGTGTTAGGATTAGGGCACGGGTTAGTGTAAGGCTTCAGGTAAGTGTTAGGGTTAGGATTAGGGATAGGGAATCAGGACGGTTTAGGGTACAGGTTAGGGTATGACAACTGTTTAGCATTAGCGTATGTGTTAGGGATGGGTTAGTATTAGTGTATGGGTTAGAATTAGGGCACGGGTTTGGGTAAGGCTTCGGGTAAGTGTTATGGTTAGGCTTAAGGTTAGGGTTAGGGAACGGGACGGTTTAGATTACAGGTTAGGGTACAACAACGGTTTAGGTTTAGTGTATGTGTTAGGGTACAGGTTAATGTTACTGTACGGTTTAGGATTAGGGCATGGTAGGGTAAGGTTTCAGGTAAGGTTTAGGGTTAGGTCTAGGTTTAGGGTTAGGTTTATGGAACAGGGGGTGGTTAGGCTTCGGGTAAGGGTTAGGGTTAGGTTTAGGTTTAGGGTTAGGGCACAGTGACGGTTTAGCGCACATGTGAGTGTCTGACAATGCTTTAGTGTTAGCGTACGTGTTAGGGCACGGGTTAGTGTTAGTGTTTGGGTTAGAATTATGACACGGGTTAGTGTAAGGCTTCGGGTAAGATTTAGGTTTAGGGTTAAAGTTAGGGAACAGGGACGGTTTAGGGTACAGGTAAGGGTACGACAATGGTTTAGGGTTAGCGTAACTGTTCAGGCACTGGTTAGTGTTAGTGTATGGGTAAGGATTAGGACACGGGCTAGGGTAAGACTTCGGGTAAGGTTTAGGGTGAGGGTTAGGGTTAGGGAATGGGGATGGTTTAAGGTACAGATTTGTGTACAACAATGGTTCAGGGTTAGCGTACGTGTTAGGGCACAGGTTAGTGTTAGTGTACGGGTATGGGTTACGGAACGGGGTAGGGTAAGGCTTCAGGTAAGTGTTAGGGTTAGGTTTAGGGTTAGGGTAAGGGAACGGGGATGGTTTACGGTACAGGTTAAGAACGTCAACAGTTTAGCATTAGTGTACATGTTAGGGCAAGGATTAGTGTTAGTGAATGGTTTAGGATTAAGACACGGGTTAGGGTAAGGCTTCAGGTAAGGGTCAGAGTAAGGTTTAGGGTTAGGCTTAGGGTTCGGGAAAAAGGACGGTCTACCGTACAGGTTAGTTTACGACTACGTTTTTGGATTAGCGT
>NW_006784534.1:0-12118 GCF_000442215.2 Lipotes vexillifer | reverse complement strand
TAAGGGTTAGGGTTAGGGTTAGGGTTAGGGAACGGGGATGGTTTAGGGTAAAGTTTACGGTACGACAAAGGTTTTGGGTTAGCATAAATGTTAGGGCACAGGTTAGTGGAAGCATGCGGGTTAGGATTATGTCTCGGTTTAGGATAAGGCTTCGGGTAAGGTTTTGGTTAAGGTTAGGGTTAGGATTAGGGTTAGGGAACATGGACGGTGTAGGGTACAGATTGGGGTATGACAACAGTTTAGGGTTAGCGTTCGTGTTAGGGCACAGGTTAATGTTAGCGTACGGGTTATGATTAGGGCACGGTTTAGGCTTTGGGTAAGGGTTAGGGTTAGGGTTAGGGTTAGGTAACAGGCACGGTTTAGGGTACAGTTCAGGGTACAACAATGGTTTAGGGTTACCATACATGTTAGGGCACGTAATAGTGTTATCGTACGGGTTAGGATTAGGGAACGGGTTAGGAAAGGCTTCGGGTTAGCGTTAGGAAACGGGAATGTTTTAGGGTACAGGTTACGGTATGTCAACGGTTTAGGGTTAGCATACGTGTTAGGGCACAGGTTACTGTTAGCGTACGGGTTAGGATAAGGACGCCGGTTTGGGTAAGCTTTCAGGTAAGTGTTAGTGTTAGCATTAGGTTTAGGGTTAGGGTTATGGAACGGGTTCAGTTTAGTTACTTGTTATGTTTTGAGAATGCTTTAGAATTAGCGTACGTGTTAGAACATGGGTTAGTGTTAGCGTAGGCATTAGGATTAGGGAACGGGTTAGGTTAAGGCTTTGGGTAAGGGTTAGTGTTAGCGTACATGTTAGGGAACAGGTTAGTGTTAGCGTACATGTTAGGGAACAGGTTAGTGTTAGCGTTAGGGGTAGGGTTAGGGAACGGGGACGGTTTAGGGTGCAGGTTAGGGTACGACAAAGGTTTAGGGCTAGCGTACATGTTAGGGAACAGGTTAGTGTTAGCGTTAGGGGTAGGGTTAGGGAACGGGGACGGTTTAGGGTGCAGGTTAGGGTACGACAAAGGTTTAGGGCTAGCGTACATGTTAGGGAACAGGTTAGTGTTAGCGTTAGGGGTAGGGTTAGGGAACGGGGACGGTTTAGGGTGCAGGTTAGGGTACGACAAAGGTTTAGGGCTAGCGTACATGTTAGGGAACAGGTTAGTGTTAGCGTTAGGGGTAGGGTTAGGGAACGGGGACGGTTTAGGGTGCAGGTTAGGGTACGACAAAGGTTTAGGGCTAGCGTACATGTTAGGGAACAGGTTAGTGTTAGCGTTAGGGGTAGGGTTAGGGAACGGGGACGGTTTAGGGTGCAGGTTAGGGTACGACAAAGGTTTAGGGCTAGCGTACATGTTAGGGAACAGGTTAGTGTTAGCGTTAGGGGTAGGGTTAGGGAACGGGGACGGTTTAGGGTGCAGGTTAGGGTACGACAAAGGTTTAGGGCTAGCGTACATGTTAGGGAACAGGTTAGTGTTAGCGTTAGGGGTAGGGTTAGGGAACGGGGACGGTTTAGGGTGCAGGTTAGGGTACGACAAAGGTTTAGGGCTAGCGTACATGTTAGGGCATGGGTTGGTGTTAGCTTACGGATTTGGATTAGGGCACAGCTTAGGATAAGGCTTCGGGTAAGGGTTAGTGTTAGGTTTAGGGTTAGGGTTGAGGTTAGGTAACGGGAACGGTTTAGGATACAGTTTAGGGAACGGTTTAGGGTACAGTTTAGGGAACGACAACGGTTAGGGTTAGCATACATGTTAGGGTACGTGTTAGTGTTAGCATACGGGTTAGGATTAGGGCACGGGGTAGGGTAAGGCTTCGGGTTAGGGTTCGGATTAGGGAACAGGGATGGTTTAAGGTACAGGTTAGGGTATGACAACGGTTTAGGGTTAGCATACGTGTTAAGGCAAGGGTTACTGTTAGCGTAAGAGATAGGGTTAGGGCACGTGTTAGAGTAAGAGTTAGTGTTAGCGTTAGTGTTAGGGTTAGGTTTAGGGAGCAGGGATGTTTTATGGTACAGTTTAGGGTAGGACAATGGTTTAGAGTTAACGTACGTGTTAGGGCATGTGTTAGTGTTAGCGTACGGTTTAGGATTAGGGCACAGTTTAGTGTAAGGTTTTGGGTAAGGGTTAGGGTTAGGGTTAGGGAACGGGGATGGTTCAGGTTACAGGTTAGGTTATGACAACAATTTAGGTTTAGCATACATGTTAGGACATGGGTTAGTGTTAGCGTACGCTTTAGGATTAGGGCTCAGGTAAGGGTAATGCTTTGGGTAAGTGTTAGGGTGAGGGTTAGGGTTAGGGTTATGGAACGGGGACGGTT
This sequence comes from Lipotes vexillifer, assembly GCF_000442215.2. Lineage (NCBI taxonomy): Eukaryota > Metazoa > Chordata > Mammalia > Artiodactyla > Lipotidae > Lipotes > Lipotes vexillifer. The sequence goes on along the minus strand of NW_006784534.1, from coordinate 9,817 downwards.
TTGGGTACAGGTTAGGGTACGACAGCGGTTTAGTGTTAGCATACGTGTTAGGGCACAGGTTACTGTTAGCGTACGGTTTAGGATTACGGCATGGGTTAGGGTAAGGCTTCGGGTAAGCGTTAGGGTTAGGGATAGGTTTAGGATTAGGGTTAGGGAACGGGGATGGTTTAGGGTACAGGTTAGTGTATGACAATGGTTTAGGGTTAGCGTACATGTTAGGGCACGGGTTAGTGTTAGCGTACGCATTAGGATTAGGGCACGGGTAAGGGTAAGGCTTCGGGTAAGGGTTAGTGTTAGGATTAGGGTTAGGGTTAGGTAACGGGGACAATTTAGGGTACAGTTTAGGGAACGACAACGGTTAGGGTTAGTGTACGTGTTAGGGCACGGGTTAGTGTTAGCGTACGGGTTAGGGTTAAGGCACAGTTTAGGGTAAGACCTTGGGTAAGGGTTAGTGTTAGCATTAGTGTTAGGGTTAGGGTTAGGGAACGGGGATGGTTTAGGGTACATGTTAGTGTAGGATAGTGGTTTAGGTTTAGCGTATGTGTTTGGGCATGTGTTAGTGTTAGTGTACGGTTTAGGTTTTGGGCTCAGTTTAGTGTAAGGCTTCGGGTAAGGGTTAGGGTTAGGGTTAGGGAACGGGGATGTTTTAGGATACAGGTTATGTTATGACAACTGTTTAGGTTTAGCATACATTTTAGGGCATGGGTTAGTGTTCGTGTGCACATTAGGATTAGGGCACAGGTAAGGGTAAGGCTTCGGGTAAGGATTAGGGTGAGGGTTAGGGTTAGGATTAGGGAACAGGGACGGTTTTGTGTACAGGTTATGGTACGACTACGATTTACGGTTAGCATAAGTCTTAGGGCATGGCAGAGTGTTAGCGTACGGTTTAGGATTAGGGCACGGGTTAGTGTAAGGCTTCAGGTAAGCGTTAGTGTTAGGGTTAGGGTTAGGGTTAGGGAACGGAGATGGTTTAGGCTACAGGTTAGGGTACAACAACGGTTTAGGGTTAGCTTACGTGTTAGGGCACGGATTAGTGTTAGCGTACGGGTTAGTTTTAGGGCACGGAGTAGGGTAAGGCTTCGGGTAAGGGTAAGGGTAACGCTTCGGGTAAGGGTTAGGGTAAGTGTTAGGGTTAGGGTTAGGGTTAGGGGACGGTTTTGTGTACAGGTTAGGTTAAGATGACAGTTCAGGGTTAGCGTACGTGTTAGGGCATGTGTTAGTGTTATCGTATGGTTTAGGTTTAGGGCACTGGTTAGTGTAAGGCTTCGGTTAAGGGTTAGGGTTAGGGTTACAGTTAGGATTAGCGTTAGGAAATGGGGAAGGTGTAGTGAACAGCTTACGGTACGACAACGGTTTAGGGTTACTGTACGTGTTAGGGCATGGGTTAGTGTTATCGTATGGGTTAGGATTAGGACACGGTTTAGGGTAAGGCTTCGGATAAGGGTTAGGGTTAGGGTTATGGTTAGGGAACGGGGATGGTTTAGGGTAAAGTTTACGGTACGACATAGGTTTCGGGTTAACATAAGTGTTAGGGCACGGGTTAGTTTTAGCATACGGGTTAGGATTAGGCCTCGGTTTAGGGTAAGGCTTCGGCTAATTGTTGGTTTAAGGTTAGGGTTAGGGTTAGGGTTAGGGTACACGGATGGTGTAGGGCACAGATTGGGGTACGACAACACTTTAGGGTTAGCGTTCGTGTTAGGGCACAGGTTAGTGTTAGCGTACGGGTTATGATTAGGACATGGTTTAGGGTAACGCTTCGGGTAAGGGTTAGGGTTAGGGTTAGGGTTAGGTAACGGGCATGGTTTAGGGTACAGTTCAGGGTACGAGAACGGGTTAGCATTAGCATCCGTGTTAGGGCACGTATTAGTGTTATCGTATGGGTTAGGATTAGGACACGGTTTAGGGTAAGGCTTCGGGTAAGGGGTAGGGTTAGGGTTACAGTTAGGATTACGGTTAGGGTTCGGGTTAGGGTTAGGGTTAGGTAACGGGCATGGTTTAGGGTACAGTTCAGGGTACGAGAACGGGTTAGCATTAGCATCCGTGTTAGGGCACGTATTAGTGTTATCGTATGGGTTAGGATTAGGACACGGTTTAGGGTAAGGCTTCGGGTAAGGGGTAGGGTTAGGGTTACAGTTAGGATTACGGTTAGGGTTCGGGTTAGGGTTAGGGTTAGGTAACGGGCATGGTTTAGGGTACAGTTCAGGGTACGAGAACGGGTTAGCATTAGCATCCGTGTTAGGGCACGTATTAGTGTTATCGTATGGGTTAGGATTAGGACACGGTTTAGGGTAAGGCTTCGGGTAAGGGGTAGGGTTAGGGTTACAGTTAGGATTACGGTTAGGGTTCGGGTTAGGGTTAGGGTTAGGTAACGGGCATGGTTTAGGGTACAGTTCAGGGTACGAGAACGGTTTAGCATTAGCATCCGTGTTAGGGCACGTATTAGTGTTATTGTATGGGTTAGGATTAGGGAATGGGTTAGGTAAGGGCTCGGGTTAGCGTTCGGGAACGGAGATGTTTTAGGGTAAAGGTTACGGTACGTCAACGGTTTAGGGTTAGCATACGTGTTAGGGCATGGTTTAGTGTTAGTATACGGGTTAGGGTTAGGGCATAGCTTAGACTAAAACTTTGGGTAAGGGTTCGGGTTAGGGTTAGGGTTAGGGAATGGGGAAGGTTTAGGATACAGGTTTGTGAACAACAACGGTAGAGGGTTAGCGTACGTGTTAGGGCACGGGTTATTGTTAGCGTACGGGTTAGGATTAGGGCACGGCTTAGGGTAAGGCTTCGGGTAAGATTTAGGGTTAGGGTTAGGTTTAGGGTTATGGAACAGGGATGGTGTAAGGTGCAGGTTAGGGTATGACAATGGTTTAGGGTTAGCGTACATGTTAGGGCATGCGTTAGTGTTAGCATACAGGTTAGGATTAAGGCACAGTTTAGGGTAAGGCTTTGGGTAAGGGTTAGGATTAAGGTTAGGTTTAGGGTTAGGGTTAGGGAATGGGGAGGTTTTAGGGTACAGATTAGGGTATGACAAGTGTTTAGGGCAAACGTACATGTTAGGGCATGGGTTAGTGTTAGCGTACTGGCTATAATTAGGGCATGGGTTAGGATAAGGCTTTGGGTAAGGTTTACTGTTAGCGTTAGCGTTAGGGTTAGGTTTAGGGAACGGGAACGGTGTAGGGTAGTGGTTTGTATACGACAATGGTACAGGGTTAGCCTACGTGTTAGGGCACGGGTTAGTGTTAGCGTACGGGTTAGGATTAGGGCACGGGTTAGTGTAAGGCTTTGGGTAAGGGTTAGTGTTAGCATTAGGGTTAGGGTTAGGGTTAGGGAACAGGTATGGTTTAGGCTACAGGTTATGATACGACAACGGTTTAGAGTTAGTGAACGTGTTAGGGCATGGGTTAGTGTTAGCGTACACGTTAGTATTAGGGCACGGGTTAGGGTAAGGCTTCGGGTAATGGTTATGGTTAGGGTTAGGGAATGGGGATGGTTTAGGGTACAGATTTGTGTACAACAATGGTTCAGGGTTAGCATACGTGTTAGGGCATGGATTACTGTTAACGTATGGGTTAGGATTAGGACGCGGGTTTCAGTAAGGCTACAGTTAAGGGTTGTGGTTAGAGTTAGGGTTAGGATTAGGGTTAGGGAAAGGGGACGGTTTAGGGTCCAGGTTAGTGTACAACAACGGTTTAGGGTTAGCGTACGTGTTAGTTCATGGGTTAAGGTTGGCGTACGGGTTAGGATTAGGTCACGTGTTAGGGCAATGCTGTGGGTAAGGTTTAGGATTAGGGTTAGGGTTATGGTTAGGGTTAGGGAATGGGGACAGTTTAGGGTACAGGTTAGGATACGACAATGGTTTAGGGTTAGCGTATGTGTTAGGGCATGTGTTAGTGTTAGCGTACGGGTTAGGATTAGTGCACGGATGAGCGTAAGACTTTGGGTAAGTGTTAAGGTTAGGGTTAGGGAACGGGGATAGTTTAAGGAAAAGGTTAGTTTACGACAACGGTTTAGATTTATCATACCTGTTAGGGCACATGTTAGTCTTAGCATACAGGTTAGGTTTATGGCACGGTTTAGGGTAAAACTGCAGGTAAGGGTTAGGATTAGTGTTAGGGTTAGGTTTAGGTTTAGGGAACGGGGACAATTTAGGGTACATGTTAGGATATGACAATGGTTTATGCTTAGCATATGTGTTAGGGAACGTGTTAGTGTTAGCGTACGGGTTAGGATTAGGGCATGGGTTACGGTAAGGCTTCAGGTTAGTGTTAAGATTAGGGCTATGGTTAGGGAACGGGGACAGTTTAGGGTAAAGTTTAGGGTACGACAACAGTTGAGGGTTAGCGTATGAATTAGGCAAGGCTTAGTGTTAGCGTACAGGTTAGGATTAAGGCACGGGTTAGGGTAAGGCTTCGGGTCAAGGTTAGGTTTAGGATTAGGGTTAGGGCTAGGGAATGGGGACGGTTTAGGGTACAGGTTAGTGTATGGCAAAAATTTAGGATTAGGGTTAGGGTTAGGGTTAGGGAAAGGGGACGGTTTAGGATACAGGTAGGTTTAGAGTTAGGGTTAGGTTTAGGATTAGGGTTAGCAAATGGGGATGGTTTAGGGTACAGCTTAGGGTAGAACAACGATTTACGATTAACTTATGTGTTAGGGCACAGGTTAATGTTAGTGTACGGATTAGGTTTAGGGCACGCTTTAAGGTAAGGCTTTGGCTAAGTGTTAGGGTTAGGATTAGGGTTAGGGTTAGGGAATGGGGATGGTTTAGGGTACAGTTTAGTTTACAACAATGGTTTAGGATAAGTCTATATGTTAGGGCACGGGTCAGTGTTAGTGTACGGGTTAGGATTGGGGCACAGGTTAGGGTAAGGCTTCGCGTAAGTGTTAGGGTCAGGGTTCGATTTGGGGTTAGTGTTAGGGATCGGAGACAGTTTTGGTACAGGTTAGGGTACGACAACGAATTAGGGGTAGCGAACGTGGTAGGGCACGGGTTAGTGTTAGCATACGGTTTAGGATTAGGGCTCGGGTTAGGGTAAGGCTTCGGGTAAGAGTTACGGTTAGGGGTAGGGTTAGGGAATGGGGACGGTTTAGGGTACAGGTTAAGATACGACAAAAGTTTAGGGTTAGCATACGTGTTAGGATACAGGTTAGTGTTAGCATACGGTTTAGGATTAGGGCTCGGGTTAGGGTAAGGCTTCGGGTAAGAGTTACGGTTAGGGGTAGGGTTAGGGAATGGGGACGGTTTAGGGTACAGGTTAAGATACGACAAAAGTTTAGGGTTAGCATACGTGTTAGGATACAGGTTAGTGTTAGCATACGGTTTAGGATTAGGGCTCGGGTTAGGGTAAGGCTTCGGGTAAGAGTTACGGTTAGGGGTAGGGTTAGGGAATGGGGACGGTTTAGGGTACAGGTTAAGATACGACAAAAGTTTAGGGTTAGCATACGTGTTAGGATACAGGTTAGTGTTAGCATACGGTTTAGGATTAGGGCTCGGGTTAGGGTAAGGCTTCGGGTAAATGTTGTTTTCAGGGTTAGGGTTAGGTTTAGGGATATGGAACGGGGATGGTTTAGGGCACAGTTTAGGGTACTCAACGGTTTAGGTTCAGCGTACGTGTAGGGCACGGGTTAGTGTTAGCGTAGGGGTTAGGATTAGGGCACGGGTTAGGTTAAGGATTCGGGTACGGGTGAGGTTTAGGGAACAGGGATGGTTTAGGGTACAGGTTAGGGTACGACAACAGTTTAGGGTTAGCGTACGTGTTAGGGCACGGGTTAGTGTTAGCGTAGGGGTTAGGATTAGGGCACGGGTTAGGTTAAGGCTTCGGGTAAGGTTTAGGTTTAGGGTTAGGGCTAGGATTAGGGTTAGGTAAAGGGGACGGATTAGGGTAGAAGTTATGGTACGTCAACTGTTTAGGGTTAGCATACATGTTAGAGCACAGGTTAGTGTTAGCGTACGGGTTAGGATTAGGGCACAGGTTAGGGTAAGGCTTCGGGTAAGGGTGAGAGTTAGGGTTAGGGTTAGGGTTAGGTTTAGGGATCGGGTATGATTTAGGGTACAGGTTAGGGTACGACAACGGTGTAGGGTTAGCGTACGTGTTAGGGCACAGGTTAGTGTTAGCGTACGGGTTAGGATTAGGGCACAGGTTAGGGTAAGGCTTCGGGTATGCGTTAGGTTTAGAGTTAGGATTTGGTTTAGGGTTAGGGAATGGGGATGGTTTAGAGTACATGTTAGGTTACGACAACGGTTTAGGGTTAGCGTATGTGTTAGGGCATGGTTTAGTGTTAGCGTACGGCTTAGAATTAGGGCACGGGTTAGTGTAAGGCTTTGGGTAAGGTTTAGAGTTAGGGTTAGGATTAGGGTTAGGGAACGGGGATGGTTTAGTGTACAGGTTTGTTTATGACAAGGTTTTAGAGTTAGCGTACGTGTTAGGTCACGGGTTAGTGTTAGTGTACTGGTTAGGATTAGGGCACAGTTTACGTTAAGGCTTCGGTTAAGGGTTAGTGTTTGGAAATGTGTACAGTTTAGGCTACAGGTTAGGGTACGACAACGCTTTATGTTTAGCGTATGTGTTAGGGCAGGGTTAGTGTTAGTATATGGGTTAGGACTCGGGCACGGTTTAGGATAAGGCTTCGGGAAAGTGTTAGGTTTAGAGTTAGATTAGGGTTATGGTTAGGGTACGGGGCCGGTTTATGGTACACTTTATGGGACACCAACATTTTAGTGTTTGTGTATGTGTTAGGGCATGGGATAGTGTTAGTGTACTAGTTAGGATTAGGGCATGGGTCTGGGTAAGGCTTCGGGTAAGGTTTAGTGTTAGGGTTAGGTTTAGGGTTAGGGAATGGGGACGATTTATGGTAGAGTTTAGGGTAGCACAGCAGTTCAGTGTTACCGTATGTGTTAGGGCACGGGTTAGAGTTTGTGTACTGGTTAGGATTAGGTCATGGGTTAAGGTAAGGCTTCGGGTAAGGTTTAGGTTTACATTTAGTGTTAGGCTTAGGGTTACAGGACGGGGATGGTTTAGAGTACAGTTTAGGGTACGACAACGGTTTAGGTTTAGTGTACATGTTCGGGCATAGATTAGTGTTTGTGTACAGGTTAGGATTAGGGCATGGGTTAGGATAAGGCTTCAGGTAAGGGTTAGGATTAGGGTTAGGTTAAGGGTTAGGGTTAGGGAACAGGGACTGTTTAAGTTACAGTTTAGGGTACGACAAACTTTTAGGGTTAGCATACGTGTTAGGCCACGGGTTAGTTTTAGTGTATGGCTTAGGATTAGGTCACGTGTTAGGTTTAGGCTTCGGGTATGGGTTAGGTTTAGGGTTAGGAATAGGGAACGGGGACACTTTAGGGTACAGGTTAGTGTAGGACACCGTTTTAGGATTAGTATATGTGTTAGCACACGGTTTAGTGTGAGTGTACGGGTTAGGATTAGGGCATGGTTCAGTGCAAGGCTTCGGGTAAGCGTTAGGTTTAGGGTTAGGGTTAGGTATCTGGGATGGTTTAGGGTACAGTTTAGGGTATGACCACGGTTTAGGGTTAGTGTACCTGTTAGGGAACAGGTTCGTGTTAGTGTACGGGTTAGTATTAGGTCATGGGTTCAGGTAAGGCTTCGTGTATGTGTTAGGGTTAGGGTTATGGTTAGGGTTAGGGTTAGGGAACTGGGACGGTTTAGGGTACACGTTAGGGTTCGACAACAGTTTCGGGTTAGCATACTTGACAGGGTATGGGCTAGTGTTAGTTTACAGGTTAGGATTAGGGAACGGTTCAGGGTAAGGCTTCGGGTAAGGGTTAACTTTAGGGTTAGGGTAAGGGTTTGTGTTAGGATTAGGGAAAGGGGACAGTTTAGTGTACAGTTTATGGTGCGACAATATTTTAGGGTTAGCATACGTGTTATGGTATGTGTTAGTGTTAGTGTATGGGTTAGGATTATGGCACGGGTTTGGGTAAGGCTTTCTCTAAGGGTTAGGGTTAGGGTTAGGGATAGGGAACGGAGCTGGTTTAGGGTACAGGTTAGGATACGGCAACTCTTTAGGGTTAGCCTACGTGTTATGGTACGGTTTAGTGTTATTGTACGGGATAGTATTAGGGCATGGTTTAGGGTAAGGCTTCGGGTAAGTCTTAGGATTAGGGTAAGGGTTAGGGAATGGGGATGGTTTAGGGTTGAGGTTAGGGTGTGGTAACGGTTTAGGGTTAGCCTACATGATAGGGTACGATAATTGTTATTTGTAACTCTGCAGGTTTGTGAATTGCAGTGCACCTCAGCTCCATTTTTCACCTCGCTTTTTTGTGAGCTGGCCGCAAAACCTCAGGATTGCTTCAGGCCCTATTTTCTTTCCCAGGTGTCAGGCTGAGCCTTTGGTGATTTCTTTCTCGTGCTGTGAAATTAGAGTGACTTGTGCCTGTCCAAACTCTTACAACTAGTCTCTCATTGGTTCCCCCTTTTCCCATTCTTCCTCCACACAAATTGCAAACTGTGCGAAACAGGAGGTTAAATGTACTGATTCTCCAAGTGGGGAGATTCTTAGTGACGTGGCTGGAATGGCAAAGTCGAGCACCAGGAGATGAAAAATGAGGTGCATTTTAAACACGTTTCCTGATCACATGGTTTAGTGCCCTGGGTTTCCCGTGTATCTTTTAGCTGTAGGAAGATTGCCTTGAACCTGCCGATTTGGGACCCATGGAATGGGTACCATGCAGTATTACTTTAAAGGGTGTCCATTTCCTCATTCAACCTCAGGAATTCTCTTAGCGTGAATGGTTTCCAGCCTTATGTCTCATCCTGCTGCATGTCTAGATATGTTCTATCCATGTTGCATCACACCCCCTGAGCAAAAGTTGTAAGAATTTTTCTCTTTCTCACAGTCTTTTTTAAAAATTTATTATTATATTGGTTAGAGCTGATTTTCAAAGCTCCATTGCTTGCTGCTGTACATCCACTTGATTCACGTACAGAGAAACATCAATGAATTCTTTTTCAGATTCTTACCAGTCGTATATATTCTTTTGCGGTGACTGGAGTGTGCTGAGTGCAGTTCTTTTAGCTACCGTATAGGCCTTGTTGATTATCAATTTGGTATTTGGAATGGTATCTTTGCTAATTTCAACCTCCTGGATAATTCCTCACCCCCTCCACCTTTCCCGTTAAGCAGCCTTATGAGTGTTTTGTACATATTTGACTATGTTTTTGTTTTGTAATTTATTTCATGTGTAACCATTTTGGATTCCATCTTTAAGGGATATCTTATGATATGTGACTTTTTCTTTTTGAATTATGTCACTTAGAATGATCATACGTAACTCCTCCAGAGTTGTTGCAACTGGCCATATTTCATTGATTTCCAGGCTGAGGAATATTCCACTCTACATAAGTACCATATCTCTATCCATTTTTTCTCTCCAGAGACATTTAAGTTATATCCTAGTCGAGGATCTTTTAAACAGAGAGGCAGTAAACATTGGGGTGCCTGTGTCCTCTCGATTTTTGTTTTTCCCAAGATATACGCCCATGTTTTCAAGTGGCCTATGCTCTGTAGCTCATTTTTTAGATGTTTTAGTAAACACAATACACTTTTCCAGAGTGGCCGTTGGGAATGTACATTTCCACTATAAGCCTCACAGGGCTCCCTTTTCTCCTTGTCCTGTCCTCCTTTTCTGCTGTTTACACTTTATGAGGATGGCTCTTCAGACAGATGCGAAGTGATATCCTTTGTAGTATTGATTTCCAGTGCCGACCTGTTTGGTTGGCTACGAAGGGTGTATGCCCTCTTCTGGAATATTTTCAGAAAAAAAACCCCATGCACCCTTTATGGCCAACTGCAATGTTGGCAA
>NW_006784533.1:0-300 GCF_000442215.2 Lipotes vexillifer | reverse complement strand
TGTGAGCCTGATTAGCGATCCGCTGACGACAATGGGCTGACCTCACAGGCACTTACTGCGTGGAGCCTGGGTCCTGAGCGCTCCTGTGCATTAACTCGCTTAATCCTCACCTGGACGCAGTCACACGGGCCCCATCGGGAGCCTCAGGTCACGGGGGCAGAGTCAGGCTGGGCAGGGTTGACACCCCCTGGGGCCCGTGGCTGCAGGGCTACAGAGCCAGAGTCCCGGCCCGCAGCGCTGACCCCTGACCGCCGGCCGAGCACTGACTGTGTCCTTGTGGGTGGAAGAGGGGCTTCAGTG
>NW_006784532.1:0-255 GCF_000442215.2 Lipotes vexillifer | reverse complement strand
AGGCCCTGACATTATCTCTAACTAAGCCCCTCAAGTTATCTTTAACTGAGGTCATGACAGTGTCCCTAACGAAGAACCTGACACTCTCTCCAGCTAAGGCCCTGAGTCTGTCTTTACCTAATGGCCTCACTTTTTCCCCAACTACTCCCTGACACTGCCCCTACCCACGGCCCTGACGGTGTGCCTAATTACCTGAGATGTCTTTCACTAATACCCTGACCCTGTCCATAACTAATGCCCTGATGATGTCCCTAA
>NW_006784531.1:0-313 GCF_000442215.2 Lipotes vexillifer | reverse complement strand
GGATATCTACAGCAGCACGAAATAGCGCAAGGACCATCACTTCCGCATGATCAAGAAGCGAATAATTATCCAAAAGTTCTGAAACCTCAACGGACAAAAAATAATCAAAGTCCCAACTTCTAAGCCTCTCGACACTCAAAGGAATATTGTGAACTACATTTAAAATAACTACAGCCCCGCGAATATTTCTATTAGAAACACTAGCAACAGCAGCGTCAATTGCAAACTCAATCAACGCCCTTGCGGGAATCACATCAATGGCCTCGATGTCTCCCGAAACCCCACTCAGAGCAGCTAGAGCATCGCGAGCCCG
>NW_006784530.1:0-309 GCF_000442215.2 Lipotes vexillifer | reverse complement strand
GCGTTGTGCTGCCGTCCTCCCCGCCCCCCACCCCATCCCAGAGATCGGTAACGCGCCCGGCACGGATGTGCCATTCACGCCAATACCTATAGGCAGATGTGTCCCCAGTGGTTTCAAAGTTTCCTTGCTCCTCCACCAGCCGGCCCCCGTCCCCACCTCGGCGGGGGTGGCAAGGGGGAGCTGGCGGCACCGCGAGCCCGGGTAGCGGCCGCGCTCCTTGGAAATCCGCCACCGCAACTTTCCGCAGCCGCTTCGCGCCGGCGGCCGCCCCCTTTGTTTAAGTTCTCGGATGCCATAGTCTGGGAAACC
>NW_006784529.1:0-3517 GCF_000442215.2 Lipotes vexillifer | reverse complement strand
GCGGAGCATAGGCTCCGGACGCGCAGGCTTAGCGGCCATGGCTCACGGGCCCAGCCGCTCCGCAGCATGCGGGATCTTCCCAGACAGGGGCACGAACCCGCGTCCCCTGCATCGGCAGGCAGACTCAACCACTGCGCCACCAGGGAAACCCATGTCATATTTTAATTTTCCTCACAGGGAAACTGAGGCACAGAGGGGGAGCCTGGCCAGTGGGCATCCCCCCCACCTTCTCTCCATCTCCTGTAGACTCCCCTGTGTCCAGAGCATCCTCGGGGCATGGGGAAAGGTGTCCACTTCAGAAAGATCACGCGGGCATGAGGTAGGCCAGGGCTGAGTCAGGCAGGCCGCCCCTTCAGGAGACGCCTCCTAGTTCCTGGTACGTTGAGTCTGTCTTCTGAGCGCCTCTGGCACCTGCTGTGACATGCTTGTGCCGAGTCCATCTTCCTCATCAGACCAGGACCCTGGCTCTGGGCTGGACCTGTGCCGTCAAGAATTGCATTGGGAAGGAGAGAGGGATGGGGAAATAGCAGGTGGTCCCATCAGACCCTGTTCCTGTCTAGTCTCCCGTATATCCAGCTTGGTGGCCGTGGCGGTGCTGGGCCACCTCACGGAAGCTGGAGCAGGGACCATACTACCTTTCCGGCAGTCATTTTAGTTGTAAACATAATTACAGCGTACCTACTGTGTGCTCAGAGTACTGTGCCCCGGGGACACAGAACAACACAGATTCAGATCCCTGCCCCATGGGGTGGACCTTCTCCTGGGGATCAGAGAAAATACATAGGCTGACAAGGTAAACCGTATTAGAAGGTGGCAGGTACTTCGACGATCCTAAGGAAGGGAAGGGGGAAAGAGACTGAGGAGGTTTGTCATCTCACTTTGGGGTCAGAGCAGGCCTCATGGAGAAGGAGAGGTGACCTTCAAGCAGAAACCTAGAGAGGGAGATGGAGGGACCCGTAAGGGTATCTGTAGGAAGAGAGAAGAGTCAGTGCAAAGGCCCTGAGGCAGGAGTGGAGGGCTTGGAGTGTGAGAAACCAGGCAAGCCAGCGTAGCTGGAGGGGAGGGAGTCGGGGTCAGAAGCTGGGGGGAAGGAAATTTTGTAGCGCCCTGCGACATGTGGTGAAGACTTCAGCTCTTTTTGTGGGGGTGGGGGGCTGCACCGTGCGGCCTGTGGGATCTTAGTTCCCGGACCGGGGATCGAACCTGCACCCCTTGCATTGGAAGCGTGGAGTCTTCACCCCTGGACCCCCAGGGAAGTCCCAAGACTTTGGCTTTTACTGGGGTGAGGTGGGAGCTATGGAGGGTTTCAAGGAGCAGAGGCTGAGGTCTGGCTTTAAGAGGGTCAGTGCTTCTGGGCGGAGGGGAAGGAGGGTTGGCAGAACCTTTCTTAGTTGGTATGAGCCTGGAATCTAGCCCATGGTTCCAGTGTGACAAGGAGCCCAGTAAAGAAGGCAGGTTGTGAGGGATGGGCCCGGCTGAATCCTTGACCTTCCTGTTAGGCACAGAGGGTATGGTTTCTGCTGTCCACTGACCCTCTGGGGAAGAAGCTGTGGCTCTCCAGCACCATCTCCTGCACATCTTTCACTCACACAGAGGCACAAAGGGTCTGGCAGAAGGGAAGGCTGCCACACACACTAGGCTCTGGGAGGCTACAGCTGGCAGGTCCTGGTCCCATAAACACAATCCGGGGTGACCTGGCTCTGCCAGGGGAGGAGGTCCAAGATGCACAGTGGGGTTCCAGGTGGCATGGAGTCAGGGAAGGCTCCCTGGAAGAGGCAACAGGCAGGCCGGCCTGGCAGGGCAGAGGTTTGCAAGGGACAGGGCCTGTGTCCTGGTCTGCAGCCCCTTTCCCATCCTCCATTGCCCTGCACTAGGAAGGGCGATGGTACTCTGCAAGTGCTGAGCCCAGGGCCTTGAGCCAGAAGAGAGCTGAGGTTTGCTGTGTGGGTTGGAGGACTGTTTCCATTTCTGGTGGCTGCTGCAGGAAGAGCAGCGGAGTATTCCCTCTTGTCCCTGTGGAGGGCTGGAGCACGACCGTCCTTGGGAACTGGGTCAGCTGAAGAGGGTGGGATGGTTGGTCCTGTATCCTCCAGCCAGCGTCTTCATTGCCCTGCTCCCGAGTGGCCAGTGCCCACATTGGGTAAGATCCTCAGTGATCTGAGCGTGGAGTCCCCCTGACCCCCGCAGCAGAGGTTAGAGAGGTGAAGAGCCTGTCTGTGGCCTCACAGAGGCCATGTGACTCGAGAGCCACTATCTGGAGACAGATTATCTGACTCCAAATCCCAGCTTCGCCACTGAGCTTGAGCCAGGTTGTGTCACCTCTCTGGCCTCAGTTTCCCTGTCTGTGATATGGGCATTATGGAGGTGCCTACCTGCTAAGGTGCTCACTTGTGAGGAACAAATGGAACTACATGCAGGGCCTGGCCAGAGCCAGCAAGGCCTGACTGTTGGCCATAGTTTGTTTGGTTATGGTGATGGGATGGCGAACTTCTTTGCATTCATTTCTTTCTGCTGTGCTCCACCTCTGAGTAGAGATTCTTCACCTGCCTGGCCTTTTTCTGTCGCAGGGGTCTTTCTCCATCCTTTCTTCTGATGCAGCTGATGGTAACACTGTGCTGTGATTTATGTAGCCAGGTCTCCTCCTGGTGGACATTGAGGCAATTTCTAGTCTTTTACTGTGAGAAACAGCGCTACAGTGCACATCTTTGCATCTCTGCCATGGACCAGTTCTTTAGGCTGTTTGCCAGTGAGACTTACTTCCCTCTTCTTAGCATCACTTGCAGGAGCCGTGCTCTCTGGGCCTAGAAGGTCCCCCCTCCCCAACATATACTGTGAAAATTCAAACACATGGAAAAGTCAGGAATTGTACAGCGAGTGCCTATAGACTCAGCACCTACGTCCTGCGATGAACATTTTTTCTTCCTGCTTTATCCACATTGTGCTTTGGATTTCTCTGCCTTGATCATAGGACCAGCACTGTCGTTAGTCACTTTTATTTCCCTTCATCTCAGTGTCAATAACGGCTTTCAAACACCCCGGGCTCAGAAGGCCTGAAGAAGCCAGAAAGCATTTGTCTTGAGGGGTTCACGTCTAGGTTGGGGGGCCCCATGAACAGCCAGGAGGGGAGGAGGGGCAGCGAGATGGGCTTCGGTGAGGCCAGTGGTGCTGCCTGTTCCCCACCCTGTGCGGGTGCCTTGGGGAAGGAGGACAGTGAGTCCCAGGGACACGCACCAGGGATCTCGCCTGGCTAGAGGGAGCTGGCGGCTCAGGATCCCACCAGGGCAGCAGCTTGCGGCCCTTTTGACTGAGATTCTGCATCACGACCCAGGACCATCTCATGTAATATAACACCGAAGCAGAAGCTTCATCCAACGTACATCACTGTGCTCTGGGTGATGCATGCTTATCCTTCGTATCCTGTTCATCAAAAAAAAGAGTAAGTGCTGGTCACATCCACCTGTTGGTTGTTGTCTTTTGTTTTTGGGATATTGTTTTTTTTTTTTTTTGCGGTATGCGG
>NW_006784528.1:0-4637 GCF_000442215.2 Lipotes vexillifer | reverse complement strand
GGATCTTCCTGGACCGGGGCACGAACCCATGTCCCCTGCATCGGCAGGCGGACTCCCAACCACGGTGCCGCCAGGGAAGCCCAAGTTGTGCATTCTTAATTCTATCTTGAGTACAAAATAGAAATAGGTTAAAATTGATAGTGGAGGATTTGTAGAATAGACTCCACCCCCCACCCCCATATGCTCCCTATCAATTCCACGTTTACTATCAAGCTCTAAAGATGGAATGATAATAAGCTTTGGGTGGAGTTTAAAAGAGCACAGCTGTTATTAGAGCAGTGGGGGTCTGGATAGCAACCGAACAGATGCGCACTGGATAAATAGTGCTTTTACCTCTTCTGTCCTTCGTATAGCTAAACTGATAAATATTTTAGACCAGTGGTTTTCAAATCAGAGTGTGCATCAAACCTGCCTGGAGAGCTTGTGAAAATGCAGATCACCCCACTCCCAGAGCTTCTGATTCATTACATCTGTCTCGGGTAGGGGGTCTGAAAATTTATATTTCTAACAGATTTTCAGATGATGCCGCTGCTGCTGGTCCAGGAACTACACTTTTGAGAATCACTTCTCTAAACAAATTTAATTTTCTATGCCCTTCCTTCTTTTCCTGTGGTTGGATGTACTTTCCCCGCCTTTTTAATAAATTTGTATGAAAAAGCTTCCAAACTGTGCCAAAATATAAAATATACCTCCAACGTATGTAAGACATACCCAAACCTTTATAGATCTCCGGATTTATAAATAACAATATTATTTCCCACCGAAAAATGTAAAAAAACGTGACTAAAATTTGTATGTGACCCTTTAAACTAGGAATCCACAAATACAAAACTCAGCTCCTTTTCAAAGCTATAGATAATTACAGAAAATTATTTTTCTTACAGAAAATTATTTTTTACTTGTTTAGATCCTTTGTGATACACTTTTGAAGAAAATAGAGGAAGGAAAGAATCATTGTTTATTGAGGATCCCCAGCACACCAGTGATTCTATTCTGCTCTGCTCCGTGGTTTACAAAGTGTACCTTCTGGGAATGTCCTGACGGTCCAGTGGTTAGGACTCCACGCTTTCACTGCTGAGGGCCCGGGTTCACTCTCTAGTTGGGGAGCTGAGATTCCACAAACCACGTAGCATGGCCAAAACAAAAATACCCAAAATGTATCTTCTTAACCAGTTATAGATATAAGTGCGTTTTCCCTCATGACAGTGGTTCTCAACCTTGCAGGCTCACTGAAGTCACCTGGAGACATAAAAAAAAAAAATACTGATGCCTAGGCTTATACCCCCAAATTCAGAATTAATTGGCCTTGGGTGCAGCCAGGGCAGGCGGGGATTTATGAAAGCTTCCTAGTTAATGCTTCATCTAAAGCCGAGGTTAAGAACCACTGCACCCTACTGTGCTGTGTTCTGTGACAGTGCTTCTGAAAGTGTGGCCGCTATCAGTATCACCAGGGAATTTGTTAGAAATGCAGATTCCCATCCTTCATCCCAGATTACCTCCGTCAGAATCCCTGGGGGAGGGCCCAGCAATTTGTGCTTTGCCAAGCCCTCCAGGTAACTCTGATGCTCACCCGAGTTTGAGAACCACAGCTCTTGTTACCGTGTTGCTGCTGATTTACCGCTGACAGCTCTTCTTTGTCATCTACTGGTCCCTTGTTGGACATAACTGAAATCAGTTTAATAATTGTGTGACATGCTTACTGGTTTTTAAAGTGCAAAGGAGATGATGTTTGTGAAACTCTAATCCTTCTAAATGTTTTAACAAAAGGTGATTCTGAACCCCTTGATGAGCACAGAGAGTAATCTTCCACCCTTTCCTTTTAAGAGCATGTGGGCGGGCAAGTCTTTTCACCAGTAGCATTGAAGATCATAGTAATTGTCCTCAGTGGAACAGGTGGTACCATCTCCCATTGCTTTTGTGCTATCTATCACATGATCACTTCCTTGATGTATGGCTGATGAATACACAGTTAAAGTGCACAGTTGTTCAAGATATCATAACTCTTACATAATAGAGTGGATCTATCAGCCTAATCTTTTCACGGCCTTTCATAGTTTTAATGGAAGAACACAAGCCAAGTTAGTGTGGAGTACATATGAACTACCTAAATATTTTAATAGCTGTATCTTCATATTTAATGGATCATCGTAGCCATATTTTATTAGCACTTCCTTACAAAAATCCTTCATCCCCTGGACCTTTCTTTTCTTTCTTCTCATTTATAAACTGAAGGCGTTAATACCTACCTCAAGGAATGCTTCTGGATAAAGTGAAATACAAAGTCACATGTAAAGTGAGTAAATAAAAACAATGATGATCTGTATGCGAAGCTTCCTCTCACTTTGGGGCATTTGAAAGTATCTCTTCAGCCTGCTTACTAGATTGCAAAACTTGAGAATGAAAACACACTTCAAATCTTTGGGTTCTTACCAGCCATTGTCCAACAGTATTAGAATATGGATGCTACAGAGCATCTCAAATTTAAACTGTTAGTAATTTGATTTTGTTCACTCAGTTTACACAGCTCGGGGTCTAACTACACAAAGATAAGGGAGTGTTTGGGGATAAATTAACAAATACTGTGTACACTGGTATAAGCAAAATGGTCTCAATATGAAAACCATTCCCAGTTACTCAACAAATATTGACTAAAAACCTACTGTGGGCCTGGCACTGTGCTGGCCTGAGTTTCAGCTTAGCAACACTTTACAAAAGCTTGGTTCCCAAAGGTTTGTGGATTGCAGTGAATTCCTCCTATAAATGTCTCCTGCTTTGAGAGAATACCAAAGTTTTTTGTTTGGGGAGGCGGGGATTGAAACAACGTGGTCCTCAGTATGTTTTCCAAAGATAGGACAACTATGTGAAAACATTTCCTGACAGTTGTTTAAAAAAAAAAAAAAAGAAAGAAATCCTATCGCTTAGCTATTAATAGCCGTGCGATAGTTACTTACCGAGCGATCCCTGGAATAGAACAATTGGACTTCTATCGCTGATTCTTCCTTAGGATGCTGAAACGCTACCAAAAGCTTCACAGGGTGAACCACAGGGTGATTCTTGGCATTGATGTATAGTGCTCCGTTCTACTCCATATTGGAGACAGCAACTTTCAAGGGTTTTGAGCAGCAGACAGACATGTCACAGTCCAGATTAGCACTCTGGGCTTGCCCACCTGGCTGTGCTTGTAGCTGGCAGCTGGGTGGTACTCCTGCTGCCCTGCTACCCTGCTAGCTACATCAGCGGGCATCGCGCTGTGGTGCTCACTTAGCCCCAAAAAGGCAGTGAGGCAAATAAAGGGATTAAATTGTGAAAGTGTAATGTAATAATTAGGGTGGTAATCGTAAGGGAGATTGGAACAGCCCCTCCTTCCTCTGGCCAACTAGTGATAGCGATTCAACTCGGAAGATGTTGAAAGTGGCCGAATCTGTTGCATCATCACAGATGCTTAGTCTGATGTGGAAGGGACCATGGAATCCGTTCTCATGCCTTGAGGCAGCATTGCAGCCAAACTCTCCTTGACCCATGGTAGTCTTTCCCTTCCCTCCCTTGAAGCTCTCCCGCAGAATGAGAAAGGAGTATGCAACTGCCCTTAAGAACAAGTCTTTCCACCATCTCATAGCCCCTATGGCCAAGGGGGTAAGTGTGGCTTCCTGGTTCTGCTCTCATTGACTTGACTAAGGGACATATATATTCAAAGCCATAGTCATGGGAATATTTCCTCTTTAGAATTTTTATTTCTTGTTATAATAATTTAAGATTAGTTATCCAATATGTAATACATTTTACTAGTTGGACAAAGTACTTCTTAAATTTAGAGCCAAAAGAACATATATCCAGAGCACCTCTTGCGAAAAGTAATGAGAATTGTTCTCTTCAAAGCTGAATGTGATATTCCAGTTGCGAAAGGCAATTAATCATAAATTTCAGTGAAAGTCAACCAGAAAGGCATATTTTATTTATTGACTGTTTCTAAGTTATCATTGGAAGACTGTTGAATTAGGTCAACACTTAGGTAATAGTCAAAGTTTTGGAAGGTTTTAGTTTGCTTTTCTCTTTCTTTTCTTTTTTTTTCTGACCAAAAACGTTTTAGAGGATTTTGACTGTTCTGTCATCCACAGGGTTACAATGGCAGCAGTGATTTCATTGTCGTCTTGTAGGCTTATTAGTTTTTGTGTGTGATATCGTTATTCTGATTTTTTTTTCTAATTCTAGTTTGGCCTTAATTCATAAATGAGTGGGAACTTCTGTGGGGTTTTTTTTGTTTGTTTGTTTGTTTTGGTACCTTCTCATTAAGAGTTTTCCCTGGATTCTTGTTAAGGAGGTAAGAGAAGGAAAATATCTTTATATCCCCCCGAAGTCAATATATGTTTCATTATTTAATTCACAAAACACTAAGCCCCTGAAGTTTTTATGTCTATATAAGAGTATGGAAAATAAATTGTATATATTTATTAATATAACCATTTCAACCATTCATTCTTGTGCTAGAAAATAGCATTCCCCCCCTCTTTTAAAAAGAGGATATTATATATTTTTAAAATAGGGGATTATTTATTTATTTTTTTTTTCCCATTTTATTTTTTTTTTTTATTTTTTTTTTTTAACATCTTTATTGGGGTATAATTGCTTTACAATGGTGT
>NW_006784527.1:3899-4793 GCF_000442215.2 Lipotes vexillifer | reverse complement strand
ATCGTACCTAAATCCACTCACTAAGATGCCACGGGCCTGATGACATTGATTTCATTGCTGACTAATATTCCATGGCACGTAACTGCCGCAACTTGGCGATCCATTTTTTCCTTTCATGGGCATTTAACATGTACCGTGGACGAGGTTCCTGTAAAGAGGGCAGCCATAAACTTTGGGGTGGCTCTGTCTTTTTGATTTCTGTTTCCCTAAGCCTAGTGCCCGAGGCTATGTACCTTGTTTTTTCGATGTTTCAGGAAATACCATACGTTTCTCCAGGGTGGCTGTTGGCAATTTACATCCCGCCCGTAATCATAACAACGCTCCCTCTTCTCCCTGGCTTGTCCTGCGTTTCTGGATTTTACACATTTTTCACATGGCCTTTTTGACCGGGGGGAAGTGAGAGTTCATTGTAGCGTAGATTTCTGTTGCAAGCTTGCTTGGTTGGCCAAAAACGGCGTATGTGTTTTTTCCTGAATATATTCAGGAAAAAACGCATACGCCCTTTTTGGCCAAGGGCATCCTGGTCTGCGTTCTGCCTATTTTCATAGGCTTTAAATGCAATTCGAAACCACCTCCTGAAATCTGTTTCCTGCAATTCTGCCTCACTTTCAAGTTCTCTTCGCATCCTTACTACAATATATTTTTGGACGAAAGCTGTCATTTATAACTCTGCAGGTTTGCGAATTACAGTGGCCCTGCGCTCCTTTTCTCCCCTCACTGTCTTTTGAGCTGGCCACCATCCCGCAGGATTGCTTCAGATCCTAGTCTGGTTCAGGCATGGCATGCTGAGGCTTTGATTCATTTTTCTTGCTGGTGGGAAGTTAGAGTTCAATGTGCCCGTCCGAACACCTACAGCTAGTCTCTTGTTGGTTCTCCCCATTCCTGTCCATCTTA
>NW_006784527.1:0-3600 GCF_000442215.2 Lipotes vexillifer | reverse complement strand
AGATTCCTACCAGTCAGGTCTATTCCTATGCGTTGAACATGGGGTGTTGAGTCCATTTCGTGGAGCAAGGAGTAGATCTTGTCTATTACGTATTTGGCTTCTGGAACGGTATCTGTGCTGATTTCAATCTCTGGTTTTATGCAGCACCCCCACTCAGCTTTCCCCTTATGCAATCATAAGTTTTTTTTTCTAAATGAGAGACTCTCTTCTGTTTTGTAATTCCTTTCATGTGTAGAACAGTTTACAATCCGTGTATTAGTGATACCGTATGATGTTTCATTTTCCGTGTGACTTATTTCACTTGGAATCATCGTACCTAAATCCACTCACTAAGATGCTATGGGCCTGATGACATTGATTTCATTGCTTACTGATATTCCATGGCACGTAAGTGCCACAACTTGGCGATACATTTTTTCCTTTCATGGGTATTTAATTTGTACCATGGACAATTTCCTTTCGTGGGTATTTAACTTGTACAGTGGACGAGGTTCCTGTGAAGAGGGCAGCCCCAAACTTTGGGGTGGCTCTGTCTTTTTGATTTCTGTTTCCCTAAGCCTAGTGCCCGAGGCTATGTACCTTGTTTTTTGGATGTTTCAGGAAATACCATACGTTTCTCCAGGGTGGCTGTTGGCAATTTACATCCCGCCCATCAGCATAACAACGCTCCCTGTTCTCCCTGGCCTGTCCTGCCTTTCTGGATTTTACACTTTTTCAGATGGCCTTTTTGACCAGGGTTGGGGGAAGTGAGAGTTCATTTGAGCGCAGATTTCCATTGCAAGCTTGCTTGGTTGGCCAAAAAGGGCCTATGAGTTTTTTTTTGAATATGTTCAGGAAAAAACGCATACGCACTTTTTGGCCAAGGGCATCCTGGTCGGCGTTCAGCCTATTTTCATAGGCTTTGCATGCAATTCCAAACTACCTACTGAAATCGGTTTCCTGCAATTCTGCCTCACTTTCAAGTTCTCTTCGCAGCCTTACTTCAATATATTTTTGGACGAAAGCTGTCATTTATAACTCTGTATGTTTGTGAATTACAGTAGCCCTGAGCACCTTTTCTCCCCTCGCTTTCTTGTGAGCTGGCCGCCATCCCGCAGGATTGCTTCAGACCCTATTCTGGTTCAGGCACGTCACGCTGAGGCTTCGGTTCATTCTTCTTGCTGGAGAGAAATTAGAGTTCAATGTGCTCCTCCAAACACCTACAGCTAGTCTCTCTTTGGTTCTCCCCATTCCTGTCCATCTTACCCAGAAATTGCAATGTGTGCCAAATAGGACGTTAAAGGCACTTACTCTGCAAGTGTGAGGAGTGTCAGGAAAGTGTCTTGAATGGCCAACACGTGTTCCAGGGCATGTAAACTGAGATGCATTTTAGGAACATTGCCCGATCACATGGTGGACCATACTCTGGGATTCCCATGAATATTTTAGCGGAAGGAAGAATCCATTAAACCTGGGGAGTTGGGTCCCATGGAATGCATACCATGCAGTACGAATTCAAAATATTTGTCTTTGCTAACCAAACCTCACCAATCCTATCAGCCCCTAGTGTCCAGCCTTATGTCTCACATAGCTGTGGGTGTAGATGTGGTAAATCCAGGTTCCATCCCGAGCCCTGAATGATTTATGTAAGTATGTCTCTCTATTTCACTTTCATTGTGTTTTGGTTTTGAAATTTATTTTTATAATGGGATTCGGCTGATTTTCACTGCTGTGCTTATGTCGCTCTACACACTCTTGTTTCTCTTACGGAGACATATAAATACATAGGTTTTAAGATTCCTACCAGTCAGGTCTATTCCTATGTGCTGAATATGGGGTGTTGAGTCCATTTCGTGGAGCAAGGAGTAGATCTTGTCTATTACGTATTTGGCTTCTGGAATGGTATTTGTGCTGATTTCAATCACTGGTTTTATGCAGCACCCCCACTCAGCTTTCACCTTACGCAAGCATAACTTTGTTTTCTAAATGAGAGACTCTCTTCTGTTTGTAATTCCTTCCATGTGTAGAAAAGTTTACAATCCGTGTATTAGTGATACCGTATGATGTTTGTTTTTCCGTGTGACCTATTTCACTTGGAATCATCGTACATACATCCACTCACTAAGATGCCACGGGCCTGATGACATTGATTTCATTGCTGACTGATATTCCATGGCACGTAAGTGCCGCAATTTTGCGAATCCATTTTTTCCTTTCATGGGTATTTAACTTGTACCGTGGACGAGGTTACTGTAAAGAGGGCAGCCCCAAACATTGGGGTGGATCTGGCTTTTTGATTTCTGTTTCCCTAAGCCTAGTGCCTGAGGCTATGTACCTTGTTTTTTTCGATGTTTCAGGAAATACCATATGTTTCTCCAGGGTGGCTGTTGGCAATTTACATCCTGCCCATCAGCATAACAATGCTCCCTCTTCTCCCTGGCCTGTCCTGCCTTTCTGGATTTTACACTTTTTTCAGATGGCCTTTTTGATCGGGGGGAAGTGAGAGTTCATTGTAGCGCAGATTTCCATTGCAAGCTTGCTTGGTTGGCCAAAAAGGGCGTATGCGTTTTTTCCTGAATATATTCAGGAAAAAACGCATACGCCCTTTTTGGCCAAGGGCATCCTGGTCGGCGTTCTGCCTATTTTCATAGGCTTTAAATGCAATTCCAAACCACCTCCTGAAATCGGTTTCCTGCAATTCTGCCTCAATTTCAAGTTCTCTTCACAGCCTTACTTCAATATATTTTTGGACGAATGGTGTCATTTATAACTCTGCATGTTTGTTAATTACAGTGGCCCTGAACTCCTTTTCTCCCCTCGCTTTCTTGTGAGCTGGCCGCCATCCCGCAGGATTGCTTCAGACCCTAGTCTGTTTCAGGCACGGCATGCTGAGTCTTTGGTTCATTCTTCTTGTTGGTGGGAAATTAGAGTTCAATGTGCCCGTCCAAACACCTACAGCTAGTCTCTCGTTGGTTTTCCCCATTCCTGTGCATCTTATGCAGAAATTGCAAAGTGTGCCAAACAGGAGCTTAAAGGCACTGACTGCAATGGTGGAGAGTGTCAGGAAAGCGTCTTGAAATGCCAACACGAGTTCCAGGACACGTAACCTGAGATGCATTTTAGGAACCTTGCCCAATGACACGGTGGACCATACTCTAGGTTTCCCATGCGCATGTGTTAGGGTACGTGTTAGTGTGAGCTTACATTTTAGGATTAGGGCACTATTTAGGGTAAGGCTAAGGGAAAGCACTAGGTTTATGGTTAGGGTTAGGTTTATGGAACTGGAATGGGAATGGTTAGGATACAGGTTAGGGTACGACAACAGTTTAGGGTTAGCGTAGGTGTTAGCGCACGGGTTAGTGTTAGCGTATGGGTTAGGGTTAGGGCATGGCTTTGGTTAAGGCTTTGGGTAAGTGTTAGGGTCAGGGGTACGCTTAGAGTTATGGTTAGGGAAAGGGAACGGTTTAGGGTAGAGTTTAGGGTACGAAAACGCTTTAGGATTAGCATACATGTTAGGCTAAGTGTTATTGTTAACGTTCGGATTAGAATTAGGGGATTGTTTAGGGTAAGGCTAACGATAAGGGTTAGGGTTAGGATTAGGGCTAGGGTTACGATTACGGT
>NW_006784526.1:0-2268 GCF_000442215.2 Lipotes vexillifer | reverse complement strand
CCGTGTCCCCTGCATCGGCAGGCGGACTCTCAACCACTGCGCCACCAGGGAAGCCCAACAGCCAATTCTTTGAAAAATTAAATGGTGCACATCCCAGATAGGCCTCAGGAAATGAGATGACCCACTCTTTCAGGCCACCTGTAGAGACCACAACCCAGTATGACTGATCAGTTTCTCATCTGAACCAGAATCACCTGGAGTACTTGTTTAAAATGTAGATTCCTGGGCCCTGCTCCAGCGCTTGAATCAGAATCTCTGGATATGGGAATCTGCATTTGATCACACTCAACAAATAATTTGTATGTTAGAGCAGTAACAGCTTTAACTAGCAAGATGTACATATGGGGCCACATGTTGGGCCTTAGGTCCGGGGTCCTCCCAGAAAGGGTGGAACACAGCCTTATCTGCACTCTGGCTGAAAGGATGGATTTGCAAACACATTGCCTCCTTGTACAAGATGCTTCTATTTTGATTCTTGTCATTGCTGAAAAAACATCAGACTCAAAACAGTTACTCATGGCTAGTTGGGTGACCCAGGACAAATTTTTAAAAATTTAAATTCTGGGAATTCCCTGGTGGTCCAGTGGTTAGGACTCTGTGCTTCGACTGCAGGGGGCACGGGTTCAATCCCTGCTTGGGGAACTAAGATCCCGCATGCCGTGTGTGGCACGACCAAAATAAATTTTTTAAAATTCTGATTTCTCAGTTTAAAAACAAGGGTAGAATGTAAAAGCATTCTATCTTGCAGAATAGAAATACATATAGAATATGCCCAGGGAAGCACAGGGCAAACAGTAGACAATAAATGGTAGCTGTTTTTGTCAGCACAGTCTAACACTGCTATAATGACTTCTTTGGGCCTGCAACAATATTTTCTCCTCTGGATGGCAGCAGCAACTTGCTGAGATGCCTTTAGACTAACAGGAGGAAAAGAATTTTAGAGCGGGAAAGGCTCAGTGATTTAGTACTCAAAATTTCAGTTTGAAGATGATGAAACAGGGGTCCAGCAACAGCTAGCTAGTGACAATATTAGAACCCAAAGACTACTGTAGATTTTGTTTAAAAAGGATTTTATTCTTGGTTCGATTTGAGGGACAAAAGAAATGTTCCTGAGCATAAAATTGAGCTCTTGAAAAAGTCTGCTGAAAGAATGTTTATTGCTTTTAAACGTTGTGTTAAAGGAAGTACAACCTATTTTCACCATTTTTCTTTATATTTATCAAACAATTTCAAGGTAAAGAGATATGATTTTGAGAGGGAGAGTCTTAGATTCAACAAACATGGCATGAGCCCTGCCACTGACCTTAAGTTGAGGCTGATTACACACCCTCTGTGAATCTATTTCCTTATCTATGAAATGAAAATTGTACCTGCTTTGCAAGGATTCTCATGAGGAATAAAAATAGTATATGTAATGTACCTAGCACAGTGCCTGGAACACAGCAGGTTCTCAATACCATTATTATTAGCCAACATTTATTGATTGCTAGTCCGGTTGCTAAGGACTCGACCTGAACTATCTCACTTTATATTTACAGTAACCCTATGAGTCAGGTAATGTTATTGATCCTCATTTTTCCAGACTGTTAGATAGCTAATAAGTGGTAGAGCTAGAATTCACACTCCAGTAGTCTGACACCAGTCTGTGGGCCTAACCACTTTGGTACCCTACCTTTATTTGCAAATGTTTTTATCCTTGATCAAGGAATTTAATATATTAGGCTTTTGTACTCAGAAATGTAGAAGTAGGAGCACATGTTAATTGAGTGCCCATCATATGCATGCACTAGGCTAGACAATTTCAAAAAGATTTTCCCATTTTAGTTACTATTTAATCACTGTCTTTATTACCAATAAGAATTCATAAAGTTTTCTAGAACCCTACAGATAGAAGCTGCTTTATTTTGTAGTATAATAGTGCAGCTCTTGTTTCCCAGGATTTTTTAATTGCAGCTCTTTTTCCGGAAGGTTATCGCATTGTTATTTATGGAAGAAACATTAATGAGGTGCTAGGTTGGCAGATGATACAAAAGATGTGGTACCTTTGCTTAGGAACTTTTATTTTACCAAGTTAGTAATGGTCAGACATTAACTTATCGAAGAAGTCAAAATACTGTTTCCATAAGCAGGCATTTTTGTGTGCAGGATACTTTTTTTTTTTTTTTGCAGTACGTGGGCCTCTCACTGTTGTGGTCTCTCCTGCTGCGGAGCACAGGCTCCAGACGCACAGGCTCAGCGGCCATGGCTCATGGGCCTAGCCGCTCCGCG
>NW_006784525.1:0-1158 GCF_000442215.2 Lipotes vexillifer | reverse complement strand
GAACCTGTGTCCCCTGCATTGGCAGGCAGATTCTCAACCACTGCACCACCAGGGAAGCCCAATAACGTGCAATTTTATATTGCACGTACAGATTCATGTAATCACTTCCACTGTCCAAATAGATAAGAGGTCCATCACCATAAGGATCCCTTCTGCTGCTTCTTTTTTTTTTTTTTTTTAATGAAACCAAAGAGAACACCAGAGATGTAGAATGGTTGTGTGGAGTTTCCTTTGCCCTTCCTAAAACACAGCTGCCCTGTGGTGGGTCTGCCTCTTTGCTCGGAAGGCCAAGAAGCTCCCTAGGCCATTCGTGGTGGGACGGTGGCGGATCACAGCTTTGGTTCTGGAGACTGTGGAGGAGATGGGACATCAGGGCAGAAGACGGGGGACAAGAGCAGTCTTGTGAAAAGAGAAAGTCAGTTCCTGGCCTTCTCCCTCAAGCCCAGTGAGTCCAAATGGTGAAGGCGTTTCGTGCATGTGCTCTGTTCACATTTTTTCCTTGAACCCCGTGATCCTTCATGAGACACTGGATTTCTGTTTTCTTCTTCCGCGGAGCCCCTAGACATGTCGTCAGGCTGCTTTCTTGGGGGCGGTGGGTGAAGCAAACATATATTCTCCCCTCGTCTCAGTACTCGGTCACCTGAGCCAACTCGGGTGTCAAATTGACAGTAATGTTTTTATACAAGGCGTTGTATGTGCTCTTTGCAAAGTAGTTCAAGTTGTTGAGGCCGTCCAGCCCTTGCCGTTCTTTGGACTTCCTCAGCAACGCATACCTTCCAAGAAACTGGACTTCTCCTCGGTGGTGATGAAGAATGGACTTGTACTTCCCTGTGTCACCTTCCGGCCGACTCACAGAACAGCCTGCATTCTGTACTCGGTTCCACAGGTCGTCATCCTCTCCACCTCAACCCCAGAAAGCATTAGGAAAGCCGTTGATTTTCTGAAACTCTTCTACTGTTAAGCCGCTCACTCCGCCAAAGAACTCAGTATAAGGAAGCAGATACATATACTTATCCAGTTTAGTTGCAAAGTGCCTTGGCAACTGTCCACATCCATAATAGTTACAATCACTTTCTGGTATATGATCCACATCACGAAAAATAAGACAGTCCCAGTCCAAGTCCTTCATTGCTTCTTGAAAACCCACATTAAAAAGCA
>NW_006784524.1:0-267 GCF_000442215.2 Lipotes vexillifer | reverse complement strand
GGTTTAGGGTACGGGTTAGGGTACGTCAACGGTTGAAAGTTAGTGTATGTGTTAAGGCATGGCCTAGTGTTAGCGTACGAGTTAGGATTAGGGCACGGGTTAAGGTAAGGCTTCGGGTAATGGTGAGGGTTAGGGTTAGGGTTAGGAAATGGGGAGGGTTTAGCGTACAGGTTAACGTACGACTACGGTTTAGGGTTAGCGTATGTGTTAGGGCATAGGTTATTGTTAGTGTACGAGTTAGGATTAGGGCACGAGTTAGGGTAAGGC
>NW_006784523.1:0-223 GCF_000442215.2 Lipotes vexillifer | reverse complement strand
GCCATGACCGCAGAGTACTCAGATTTCTTTTTGGCATTTGGTGGCAGATGATGGGGAAAGTGAAGAGTTGTATGACAGGAGAGGTACAAGGTCAACCTTAGAGTAACTAAGACTTTATGCGTAGTTCTTAATCCCAAAAGGAAAAGAGAAGGATAGCAGTGAAAGTCATTGGAATAAAGGACCTCTGAGATGAATCAGCATTAGGATAATTCATTGGTTACTG
>NW_006784522.1:0-407 GCF_000442215.2 Lipotes vexillifer | reverse complement strand
CCTGCGAGCAATAATCATTTCATGTTCTAGATTAGAAATTCGGAGCCATACTTCTAAGGGTCCTTTTGGTTCAATGGGGAAACTATAGCCCAGGAAGGGGTCCTGACTTCCCAGCGTCCTTACTCATCTAGTTATCTAAGTGAGCTCTTTAGGCCAGGTGATGTATTTCTTTTCTTTTCTTTCTTTGTTTCTTTCTTTCCCCCATCCCTCTTTCCCCACTCCCTTCTGTCTCTATTTCTCTCTCCTCCCATGACTTCACTGCTGGTGAAAAGTTAATGATGTTAGATCAATATAACTGCAAAATTAAATTAAGTCAGGCTTAAACAGGGAGCAAGGGCTTCCCCGGTGGCACAGTGGTTGAGAGTCCACCTGCCGATGCAGGGGACACAGGTTCGTGCCCTGGTCCG
>NW_006784521.1:0-2392 GCF_000442215.2 Lipotes vexillifer | reverse complement strand
ACGAACCCGTGTTCCCTGCATCGGCAGGCGGACTCTCAACCACTGCGCCACCAGGAAAGCCCAGAACTGGTTTTTATTATATACTAAGTTCTGGTAAATACTGGGTTTGTTTCTAGCCTCCCTTCTGGTCCATCCTGTCCTAGGGCTGCACTGCAAGTGGAGGGCGGAACCATGACCCCCCCGCACCTTCGTGAAGGCAGGCTTTTCACACTGTACGGGATTGGTAACAACCTGGGGGATGGGAGTGTGTCCACAGGTCAGTCCTCCGAGTCGCTGGGGCCCATGTACTGGCAGATGGCATCATAGTGAAGCTCCACCACCTGATTCTCTCTCTGCAGCTGCACAACAGCCCGGGTCTGCCCTCTGTCCCGGTCCAGCAGACGGCCCACCTAGAGTAGGGGGGTGGAGTCAGCAAGGCCAACCCAGACTCAGGGACATTCCCTGAGTGCTCCCGCACCCATTCCCAGGTCTTGGACTCACCCTTCCAGCCCATGGCCCCAGCACCACCATCACCCGGTTGCCCTGGACCTTAGGGACCAGGGTCTCCAGCATGTCTTCCCTCAGGCCTGTGGACAAGGAGAGGGGAGTGAGGCCCACAGCAAGGGTCAGCCCAGTCAGGGTCCTGTCAGAAGGGCCTTTCCTGTATTCTCTGGTGCCACTCTGTGCCTGTTGACAGATGCGAGGCCCCCACATCCATTTCACAGAGGAGGAAACCTAAGGAGCGGTTCCTGGCAATAGTTGTAATAAAGGGAGCATTTATGTATGATGATGATGGGTGGGGGTGCTAACAGATACCATTTATTGTGGGCACGTTGTATGCCCTGCCCTGCACGGGGAGCTTACACACATCCCTACAAGGCACCAGTTATAAGAGGGAGAAATAGGTTATCTCCATGCTAATTTTGCAGAAGAGGAAAGTGGGGCTCAGATATTCACCATAATGGAAGCGTCTAATGATCTGTTAGAGGATGCTGGGCCTTGCAAAAAACCTAACTCTGTCCAACCTCCCGCCTTTGGCCAGGCTCTTGGCCCAAGACAGCCCTCTCAATCAGCCTCCAGGATGATAACGACCCAATGGCCATCCCTCAGACTCACCTTCCAGGACCTGGCCTTCATCTGTCCGACACACACAGGTATCTGGGCTCAGGACATCTTCGATTGTCATCTGGGGAAAGGGCCAGGGGATATGAGAATGTTAGAGAGCTAAGTGGGCCCAGTCCCTGGGGAGGAAGCGGACCCAGGTGCGGGGCTCCCACCTTGGTGTTGTAATACTGGCCACCCTTGTGCAGCTTGTCCACAAACCGCACACGTAGGTCCCTGTGCAGCCAGTGCTGACTCCTGGGAGCTGCTTTCTCACTCTTGGCTGCAGGCTCATCCTGTCTGTGGAGCGGGGCCAACACCAGGCTTAGTTCTTTATCAGAGGCACATTCTGGTCATCCCACCTTTGCCGATGTCTTAAAACCCACTCATAATGCCATTCCTACTTCCTTCTAGGCACGTGCCTTGCCCTAGAAGCCTTCTCTGACTGCTGGAGCCTCCCCACAGCCCTGACCCCTACCTCCATCTGAGATGCTCAGGGTCACACCGGTCTGGATGGTGTTTCCGCTTCCTCGCTGAGTCCTCCTGCCGGACGTGGAGGTCCTGATCCTGAAGGGCCTTCCATGACGAGGTTGTTCCATTCTGTTGCCTTGGGGAAGTTTTGCTCACCTGGCCTGTTCAAGGGGGTGTGGGGAGAACCAGGAAACAACCTCAATGTCTCCCTCTCTTCCCTTCCAGGCCACACCTCAGCCTCAGGCCACCTCCCAACTGCCAAAGTGCCCGTCTCACCAAGCCTTTGTCTGGGCTATTAGAATGCTCTCCCCTTCCTTTCAACTGTCTCAGCCTTCTTCAGGAAGCCTTGCTCAACCACCCCAGCCCATCCTGTCAGTGCTTACCTGAGTCAGCTGCCTAGTGCGGGCTAGGGACTCCTGGAGGGCTGTCGGCTCCCATCTCCTATGTGCCAAACGCATCCATCCTACTGACGTGCCTAGAATGCCTTCCTCCCCATCATGCCCTACTGCTAGCTGCTGTCAGTCCCTAGCAAAAGAGAGGTTCACCACCCCAAAGAGACAAAGACATCCCGATGGTAGGAACTGGTTTCCACACTTGTTCCTTCTTCCTCAGAAAGAGGCTAAAGACCCAAGGGTACTAGGTCAACCTCTCTTCAGTCAAACTGAATAAACCACTACGTTCATTCTCACCTCTTAACTCTGACCAGAAGTCACTCTTGCCAGGCAGACCACTGTCCTGCCCCTCTGCAGATTTAACCCCCCGCCCCAGGAATACTTCTCCAACTCCCCCAGCTAGGTTAAGAGGCTCACTCACTCAGATCCAAGGAGTTCTTGTCAAATTC
>NW_006784520.1:0-1624 GCF_000442215.2 Lipotes vexillifer | reverse complement strand
ATACGGAGTGAAGTGGTAACGGTGCAGGTGGGGTTGAGCAAATCGGAGGGATGGAGGCAGAGGTGGCTCCCTCAGAGGAACCTGGCAGCCTGGGCAGACTAAGAATCAGACAACTTAGAACTTGAAGAACCCAATGGCCATGATGCCCTTCCCGGCATGGTCACTTACTCTCTGAACAAGCCAGTAAAACTCTTTGGACCTCCCTCCCCTCTCTGTAAAATGGAAATGTGGTCCATTTTAATCCCACGAGGATGCTCTGTAACCCGTGTACTGCTGTATAAAATGTTAAGTGGTTATTTTTATTGTTCATATGCTAAGAAACTAGAACTCAGAAAAGGCCACGACTTGCTCAGGATAATGCTGACGACTGGAAGCAAAGCAGAGTGGATGGGAAAGGGGGCGGTTTGGAGGGTCTCGGAGACGCCGTATCACACATCAGGACCTATCTTGCACTGTTGCATTGCTTCTTCCTTCTTGCTTCCTCTTCTATCCATGACCCTTTGCTTCAATTTCTCATCTGTTTCAGCCTTTTTCTCAGGAGGACACTCATCCACAAATTACCTGCTCTGGGGTCCTTCAACCCAAGCTGTCTGAAAGTGTGGGCACAAAGGTGGATTAGGGGACTATGGGGCTGGTAAGCATAAGCCCAGCCACTGAACCAGGAGCCCAGATGTTCAAGCTTGTCCCTGTGCCTTGGTCTCCACAAGAAAGTTGCACCACCCATTCTGCAGGATGGAATGCCCTAAGAAAGCAAGGAATGCTGTTGCTGCGCCTGCTCTACCCATCGGGCTCAGAGAAGAATGAAACTTCCCTATTCTTCTGCAGTCAATAGTGCACACAGCCATTAACAACACTCTGCTGGCCAGGGTGATCTTGAGGTCCTGTATCTGCCTGGCACACAGTAGGTGCCAACGCTTACTAAATAGAGGATGGATAGATGAACAAATCTAGTCAGAAAATACCAAGTGTGCACAGGAGCCATTGTTCTTCCCTAGGGAGTAAAATATCAGGGTTTTTACATCGTGGGACAGCCCCATGAAGCAGGGAGGGCAAGTACCGGTGATGCTAGACAGAGTTGGGGGCAGGGTACATATCATGGCTTCTTCTCCTTCCCCCGAGAAAGCTCACAAAGCACAGGCTATCCCTCAGTGACCACTGGATGACCGTCTTCAGGTCCTCCCTTGCTTCTGGACACAAGACTTTGGCTGAGTTGGGCTGGCAAAGGGTCATTTTGTGTCTTCATCAGAGGGCCAATGAACACTTTCCCACATGGGTCCCCAAACCAAACTCATTCTTTTTGCCAAGCCAGCTTCTGCTCCATGAACCACACTGGTCTGGTCTCATGGGTGAAAGTCAGGAAGGGGCTATTTGGACAGGGGGCTGGATTTTTATTTTTGGTTGTGTTGGGTCTTTGTTGCTGTGCACGGGCTTTCTCTAGTTGCAGCGAGCAGGGGCTACTCTTTGCTGCAGTGCGCGGGCTTCTCGTGGTGGCTTCTCGTTGCGGAGCATGGGCTCTAGGAGCACGGGCTTCAGTAGTTGTGGCATGCAGGCTCAGACGTTATGGCTCACGGGCTCTAGAGCGCAGGCTCAGTAGTTGTGGCGCACGGGCTTAGTTGCTCTGCAG
>NW_006784519.1:19901-20171 GCF_000442215.2 Lipotes vexillifer | reverse complement strand
CAAGATCTCACACAGAAGCATACACATACACATTCACAAAAAGAGGAAAAAGGGAAAAAATCACAGATCTTGCTCTAGAAGTCCACCTCCTCAATTTGGGATGAATCACTGTCTATTCATGTATTCCACAGATGCAGGGTACATCAAGTTGATTGTGGAGCTTTAATCCGCTGCTTCTGAGGCTGCTGGGAGAGATTCCCCTTTCTCTTCTTTGTTCTCACAGCTCACAGGGGCTCAGCTTTCGATTTGGCCCTGCCTCTGCGTGTAGGC
>NW_006784519.1:0-370 GCF_000442215.2 Lipotes vexillifer | reverse complement strand
TCATCCACACGGCTCAGATTAAAAGGGAGAGAAAGTAGAGAGAATTAGTAGAAGTAGGAAGAAAGAAAGAAAGAAAGAAAGGATGGAAGGAAGGAAGGAAGGAAAGAAGGAAGGAAGAGGGGAAGGAAGAAAGAAAGAAAGAAAGAAGAAAAGAAGGAAAGAAGGCAAGAAGGAAAGAAAGGAGGGAGGGAGGGAGGGAGGGAGGAAGGAAGGAAGGAGGGAAGGAAGGAAAAAAGAAAGAAAGAAGATACAGTAAAATAAAATAAACCATAATAAAGTTATTGAATTAAAAAATAATTATTTAGAGAAAAAAGGGACGGATAGAACCTTAGTACAAATGGTGGAAGCAAAGCTATACAGACAAAATCTT
>NW_006784518.1:0-203 GCF_000442215.2 Lipotes vexillifer | reverse complement strand
GGACTTCCAAAACTATGTTGAATAACAGTGGTGAGAGTGGACATCCTTGTCTTGTTCCTGATCGTAGAAGAAATGCATTCAGTTTTTCACCATTGAGAATGATTTCTGCTGTGGGTTTATCGTATATGGCCTTCATTATATTGAGGTAGGTTCCCTCTATGCCCACTTTCTGGAGAGTGTTTATCATAAATGGGTGTTGAATT
>NW_006784517.1:0-3657 GCF_000442215.2 Lipotes vexillifer | reverse complement strand
CCCTGACCCTGACCCTAACCCTAACCCTAACACAAACCCGTGCCCTAATCCTAACCCATACATTAACACTAACCCGTGACCTAACACATACACTAACTTACATCCGTTGACGTATCCTAACCTGTACCCTAAACCATCCCAATTCCCTCACCCTAACCCTAATCCTAACCCTAAAGTGTGCCCTAATCCTAACCCATACGCTAACACTAACATGAGCCCTAATACTTACACTAACCCGAAACTGTTGTTGTACCTTAACCTGTACCCTAAACCATCCCAATTCCCCCCCCCTAACCCTAATCCTAACCCTAAAGTGTGCCCTAATCCTAACCCATACGCTAACACTAACATGAGCCCTAATACTTACACTAACCCGAAACTGTTGTTGTACCTTAACCTGTACCCTAAACCATCCCAATTCCCCCCCCCTAACCCTAATCCTAACCCTAAAGTGTGCCCTAATCCTAACCCATACGCTAACACTAACATGAGCCCTAATACTTACACTAACCCGAAACTGTTGTTGTACCTTAACCTGTACCCTAAACCATCCCAATTCCCCCCCCCTAACCCTAATCCTAACCCTAAAGTGTGCCCTAATCCTAACCCATACGCTAACACTAACATGAGCCCTAATACTTACACTAACCCGAAACTGTTGTTGTACCTTAACCTGTACCCTAAACCATCCCAATTCCCCCCCCCTAACCCTAATCCTAACCCTAAAGTGTGCCCTAATCCTAACCCATACGCTAACACTAACATGAGCCCTAATACTTACACTAACCCGAAACTGTTGTTGTACCTTAACCTGTACCCTAAACCATCCCAATTCCCCCCCCCTAACCCTAATCCTAACCCTAAAGTGTGCCCTAATCCTAACCCATACGCTAACACTAACATGAGCCCTAATACTTACACTAACCCGAAACTGTTGTTGTACCTTAACCTGTACCCTAAACCATCCCAATTCCCCCCCCCTAACCCTAATCCTAACCCTAAAGTGTGCCCTAATCCTAACCCATACGCTAACACTAACATGAGCCCTAATACTTACACTAACCCGAAACTGTTGTTGTACCTTAACCTGTACCCTAAACCATCCCAATTCCCCCCCCCTAACCCTAATCCTAACCCTAAAGTGTGCCCTAATCCTAACCCATACGCTAACACTAACATGAGCCCTAATACTTACACTAACCCGAAACTGTTGTTGTACCTTAACCTGTACCCTAAACCATCCCAATTCCCCCCCCCTAACCCTAATCCTAACCCTAAAGTGTGCCCTAATCCTAACCCATACGCTAACACTAACATGAGCCCTAATACTTACACTAACCCGAAACTGTTGTTGTACCTTAACCTGTACCCTAAACCATCCCAATTCCCCCCCCCTAACCCTAATCCTAACCCTAAAGTGTGCCCTAATCCTAACCCATACGCTAACACTAACATGAGCCCTAATACTTACACTAACCCGAAACTGTTGTTGTACCTTAACCTGTACCCTAAACCATCCCAATTCCCCCCCCCTAACCCTAATCCTAACCCTAAAGTGTGCCCTAATCCTAACCCATACGCTAACACTAACATGAGCCCTAATACTTACACTAACCCGAAACTGTTGTTGTACCTTAACCTGTACCCTAAACCATCCCAATTCCCCCCCCCTAACCCTAATCCTAACCCTAAAGTGTGCCCTAATCCTAACCCGTACATTAACACTAACCCGTGACCTAACACATACACTAACTTTCAACCGTTGACGTACCCTAAACCGTCCCCATTCCCTAACCCTAACCGAAACACTGACCTTTACCCGAAGCCTTACCCTAACACGTGCCCTAATCCTAACCCGTACGCTTACACTAAACCGTGCCCTAAGACCTACGCTATCCCTCAACCGTGGTCATACACTAACCTATACCCTAAAGCGTACCCGTTCCCTAACCCTAACCCTAACCCTAACCCTTATCCGAAGCCTTACCCTAACCCGTGCCCTAAACCTATGCCGTTCGCTCACACTAACCCGTGCCCTAACATGTACGCCAACCCTAAACCGTTATCGTACCCTAACCTGTAACCTAAACCATCCCCATTCGCTAACCCTAACCCTAACCCTAGTCCGAAACCTAACCCTTACCCGAAGCTTTACCCTAACCCGTGCCCGAATCCTAACCGGTACGCTAACACTAACCCGTGCCCTAACACGTACACTAACCCTGAACCGTTGTCGTACCCTGACCTGTACCCTACACTGTTCCCGTTCCCTAACCCTAACCCTAACGCTAACCCTACCCGATGCCGTATCCTAACACGTGCCCTAAACCTACTCCATATGCTAAACACTAACCCGTGCCCTAAACGTAGGCTAACACTAAACCGTTGCCATACTCTAACCTGTACCCTAAACCGTCCCCGTTCCATAACCCTAACCCTAACCCTAACCCTTACCCTATCCTGTGCCCTAATCCTACATCGTACACTTACACTAACCCGTGCCCTAACACGTACGCTAACTCTAAACCGCTGTCATACTGTAACCTGTGCCCTAAACCATCCCCGTTCTGTAACCCTAACCCTAACCCTAGCCCTAACCCTTACCCTATCCAGTGCCCTAATCCTAACCCGTACGCTTACACTAACCCGTGCCCTAACACGTACGCTAACCCTAAACCTCTGTCATACTCTAACCTGTACCCTAAACCATCCCCGTTCCCTAACCCTAACCCAAACCTAAACCTCACCGTTCCCCGAAGCCTTACCTTAACCCGTGCCCTAATCCTAACCCATACGCTAACACTACCCCGTGCCCTAAAACGTACACTAACTTACAACCGTTGACGTATCCTAACCTGTACCCTAAACCGTCCCATTCCCTCACCCCTAACCCTAACCCTAACCCTAAACCCTAACCCTGACCCTGACCCTAACCCTAACCCTAACCCAAACCCGTGCCCTAATCCTAACCCATACGCTAACACTAACCCGTGACCTAACACGTACACTAACTTACAACCGATGACGTATCCTAACCTGTACCCTAAAACATCCCAATTCCCTCACCCTAACCCTAACCCTAACCCTAAAGTGTGCCCTAATCCTAACCCGTATGCTAACAATGACCCGTGCCCTAACACACTAACCTTCAACCGATGTCGTACCCTAACCTGTTCCCTAAACCATCTCTGCATCCTAAGCCTAACCCTAACCCTTAACCTAACCCTTACACTGAGCCTTACACTAAACTGTGCCTGAATCCTAATCCATACACTCACACTAACACAGGCCGTAACACGTACGCTAACCCTAAACCGCTGTCATACTCTAACCTGTACCCTAAACTGTCCCCGTTCCCTAACCCTAACCTAACCCTAACCCTCACCGTTACCCGAAGCCTTACCCTAACCCGTGCCCTAATCCTAAACCATACACTAACACTAACCCGTGCCCTAACACGTACACTATCTTACAACCATTGACGTATCCTTACCTGTACCCTAAACCATCCCAATTCCCTCACCCTAACCCGAACCCTAACCCTAAACCCTAACCCTGACCCTGACACTGACCCTGACCCTAACCCTAACCCTGAACTGTGCCCTAATCCTAAACCGTACGCTAACACTGACCCGTGCCCTAACACTTGCACTAACC
>NW_006784515.1:0-915 GCF_000442215.2 Lipotes vexillifer | reverse complement strand
AACCCATGTCCGCTGCATCGGCAGGCGGACTCTCAACCACTGCGCCACCAGGGAAGCCCAATTGTGGTTATTTTTTATACTTACTACACATGAAATGTTTTTCTTCTCGTGTAATTTTAGTTTTAACATCACATGATTCCTCACAATCTTCTTTATAAACAGTAGCATTACTTTTACTTTCACCTTTTGCATTAGATTCATCTTCTACAATGTTAACTACAGGAGAATCCTTTATATTAAAAAAATAGAAACAAGAAAAAATATATGAAATATGTTATATTACCTAATATGTCATAAATAAGAAGAGTGTAGAAAAAAAGATGAGATTTCAGGACATATACAAGGATGATCATTAGAAAAAAACATAATTAACTGGTTAGTTCAAACTTCCACAAATAAACCTTATGGGTAAACTCTAGGTATGAACAATAAATATATGTTAATTCATTATTTTTGCTCTCTTTTTTTCTTCTCCAATTCCAAAAGAAATCATTTAGGGTCTATGTTCTAGTGTGGTGGCTCTATGGCCTTGACCTTTAACTTTTACACATTTCTGTGTATGATATAATTCTGACCATCCCTCTTCCAGAAATTGTGCAATTTGAAGTTCTTTGAATGGGTACTAAGAAGGTTCCCTGAGATGCCCACAACATTTCTATGCTAAAAACACTTTCTGCCACTAGTTATTAGGAATCGTGCTTTGGGGAAAATGTGCAGGAGAATTGTCGCTTTTGTATAAGCTAAAGTATTTACAGATTTGAAAGATAAAGTGTGCATAGATTTAAAAGGTACCACTGAATATTTAAAAAGGATACCCAACAAGGACCTACTGTATAGCACAGAGAACTCTGTTCAATGTTATGTGGCAGCCTGGATGGGAGGGGAGTCTGAGGGAGAATGGATACATGTATATGT
>NW_006784514.1:0-1869 GCF_000442215.2 Lipotes vexillifer | reverse complement strand
CTCATTGCAGTGGCTTCTCTTGTTGCGGAGCACAGGCTCTAGGCACATGGGCTTCAGTAGTTGCAGTATGCAGCCTCAGTAGTTGCAGCATGTGTGCCCTAAAGTGCACAGGCTTCAGTTGTGGTGCGTGGGCTCAGTAGTTGTAGCTCACACGCTCTAGAGCGCAGGCTCAGTAGTTGTGGCACACAGACTTAGTTGCTACACGGCATGTGGGATCTTCCCGGACCAGGGCTCGAACCCATGTCCACTGCATTGGCAGGCGAATTCTTAACCACTGTGCCACCAGGAGAGTCCTGGACAAGCTATTTTAACTCTGGTCCTTCCTGTCCTCATCTGTAAATGTTTCTCCATCTCAGGGGGTGGTTGTGAGGATTCAATGAGTTAATAAAGGTCAGCTGCTTAGAATGGAGCCTGGCTATGTTAAGCACTTAAAAAATGGTAGCTATAATTATTGTCACCTTAATTAGATGTGTTTAATCTAAATGACTGCTTAATACTCAATTGAGATTGACAACACTTTCCCTTAGGAGAAGGGAAAGGTAATTTGGGAGCAGCAGGTGAAGTGTCTAGTGTGGAGGTGGAAGGTTAGGAGCCAGAAGGCAACTGGAGAGATTCTAGTGAATGAGAGCACAGAGATATACTCAGGTAGGGAAGGGAAGAGCTAGAGATGGAAGGACTCCAAAGCCTTGATTTACCTCACCCCCAGAGACCAAGCACAACTAACAGGTCCTTTTATTAGGTCTCTCCCCAGCCTCTCATCTGTTTAGCAAGGTACTGTGTTTGGGGACAGAAGTAAGGTAGGGGCAAGGAGCTGGTTTCACAATGATCCCTACAGGGAGCTGGAGATTTCTACCTGGGCCTGGGCCCAGACTAGTAGTGTGTGCCCCCTGGGAGAGGGCAGCGGGATTTTATGCCAAACACATTTGTGTGCAACTCAAATGAAGCCATGGTTGTCATGTCACACTGGCACCATTTCTATGGTGGGTGGCCTGCACAGCTGTTGGGCACAGAGGCCCTCAGAGTTCCCCTCCTCTCATATGAGTTCTCTTTGGCTATGGGGCCACTCATTAATTCTGCTGGCCTGTTAAGCTGACCTGACCTAAGCCCATGCTCCAGACAGTGGTGATATAAGCTACATATATATAGTCACTCTTCAAAGTTAAACACTTGAAGCTCTGTTAGCTCTTTCTTCTGATATTTATTGTCACATTTTTAATGGTGTGCTGATACTGCTATTTCTTGACTTTTCTGTTTGAAATATCTTTGTGCACACAAAGATACACACATATACATATATATACATGTATACACATATGTATATTCCATATATAGATATATATTCTTGTAGCATCTGTCTTTTAAATGATATATAATGTAATATCTTTTAAATGATAAATATAGAGCTCATTGCTTATAATTAAAACAGAAGCCCTCTGCTCCAACCCTAAGCTTCACTCTTCAGAGTCAAATACTTCTAAACCTCTTAGCTGTTTCTTCTCATATTTACCTCCACATCTCTAAATGATATACCAATACTTTCATTTCTTTTTTTTCTGATTTAAATATGTACTGCCTTTTTATTTTTTTAGAGTGGGATTTAGCTCTCTTACTACCAGCAGCACCGTATGTGCGCTCCCCTCATATATCCAATATTGTCATAACACAATTTCTGGTGTTAACAGTATTCCATATTTACATTATAAGGATTATAAATATTGTTCACAGCTGAGTCATGTAGAATACTGTGATTACATTTTCTTCCTTGGCCAACTTGTTTTCCTGGAGTTAATAATTGCCTCTCTTTTTTCTATTTGATTAGTTTTCTATGATTTTTTTTCTTTTTTTTCTTTTTTTTTTTTTTTTTTTTTT
>NW_006784512.1:0-591 GCF_000442215.2 Lipotes vexillifer | reverse complement strand
AAGAGTGTACTTTAAATATTATTTCGGATTAGGGGTGGAATTAAAGTGGAAATGAGTAAACCTTGCCCTGTTAAACTGAAACAAATTCTTCAAAATATTTGAAAGGTTCTAATATAGAGAAACAACAACAACAAATGCGTATCAGCCATATCTGGATAGAAACTACAGCTCTGCCATTTACTTACTGGATTACTTTGAGCACTTCACTTATTTTCTCTGAATTTCAGTGTGTCCAAGTGCAAAGTAAGGCTTCAAATGCTTATTTCATAGGATTCATATCAGGCTCAGTGAAAAAAATTATGTAAAACATCTAGTATAATGCCTGGCAATATGACACACGTATAATAAGTAGTGAATATTTTTCTCAAGACTCTATTTAATAGAGCCTTGGTAATCACAACTTCTATATTCAACTTTAAACTGTAAGTTACATGAGGGCAGAAACCATGTCTTATTTAATTTTTTTTTTTTTTTGTGGTACACAGGCCTCTCACTGTTGTGGCCTCTCCTGTTGTGGAGCCCAGGCTCCGGATGCACAGGCTCAGCGGCCATGGCTCATGGGCCCAGCCACTCCGCGGCATGTGGGATCTT
>NW_006784511.1:0-1039 GCF_000442215.2 Lipotes vexillifer | reverse complement strand
TGTCAGTATTTCCATTAAGAGACTTTTTTCATTCCCTAGGACTTCTAAATAAGTCATAAAAGCTCAAGCCAAACTCAAAGGTGGCATAAAAGGACCTTTTTCCCCCTTCTCCTGTGTATAAGGAATGTAAGTGCCTAACTCCCACTAATTCTAACTTCAGTCAGGTTTGTAAACCCTTTACACACTGACAAGACCAAATAAGACCAGTTGACACCTCTCCAGCCTGGGCCTGAAATGAATGTCAAAAAGTTGTTACTGTCTGTGAAAATAACAAGACATTCTATTTAATGAGCGTGCAAGTGATTTCTTTTCTTTCTTTCTTTTTTGGTGTGTCACAGTTAGTTTTTCCCTTCTGCCTCCCAACTTTGTTTCTAAAATTAAACAGGTATTTTTCTATGTCAAAATTCGTCTTGTTGATGTAACAGAATTTTTACTCAGAATAAATATGTGTTTTCTTCTAGTCCTGAAGTTTGGTACTTTTAAATTTTGGAAGCTTGTGCTCTTGTTTTCTATTAGAAATTATATCATTTATAATTGTGAGTTTTGAGGAAGAAAAATAATAATAATAATTTTCACTTCGTTTTTTTTCACATTTGAATTTTTTCATGGTTTTCAGTTTAAATGAAGGATGGCATGTTTAAATAGCAGCTGCATAATGAACCTTTCCTCTCTGTGTTACCTAATTTATCTTATTTTCATTGTACTAAAGAGGAAAACAGGCAAGGATTTTTATAAATTCAGCATTAAACATTAAAGGATCTTCCAGTTCAATCCCTTAATTTGCAGATTAGGAAATTGCTTTGGGCTCTACACTAGGCATTGAAATTGTTGGGTTTTTTGTATGCAAGTTTACTGGGTTGCTTGGAAATGCGATCCTGATCATTGGTACAGTAAGTCTATGGCTTTTGGCAGTTTCAGGTACTTAATTGACTTTTATTTTAAAAAGCTTGTCATTAGTGTTGAACTTCTTAGAATTTAGGATAGGTGTGTGTGTACATTTTTTGAAAAAACATCTATTTTAATGGCTGGAGGGGGAAAA
>NW_006784510.1:0-288 GCF_000442215.2 Lipotes vexillifer | reverse complement strand
CGTCAGTGTTAGCTATAGTCATCGTGTTGTACATTATGTCCATAGTATGTATTTATCTTACAATTGGAAGCTTGTACCTTTGACCATCTTCCTCCAGTTTCCCCTCCCCTGACCCTCTGTCTCCTGTAACCACAGGTCTGATCTCTTTTTCTATGATTGTTTTCTTTTTTTTTTAGGTTCCACATATAAGTGAGATCATATAGTGTTTGTCTTTCTTTCTCTGATTTATTTAACTTAGCATAAAGCCTTCAAGGTCCATTTCTGTTGTCTCAAATGGTAGCATTTCTT
>NW_006784508.1:0-6065 GCF_000442215.2 Lipotes vexillifer | reverse complement strand
AGCCTCAAATGCTTCCCTTCTGTCCAGGTCAATTTCCCAGTCGGAGAGGGGGTTTCCCCGAATTCACGAATCTCTCCTCTGCTTCAGCTCCCCCTGCACCAGGGTGCGGGTCCCGTCCTGCTTCCTCTCCTCCTCCTTCTCCCTTCTTTTTGTCCGTCCTACCCAGTTATGCAGGGATCTTTATAGTCCTTTCTGTCGTCCAAGGCCTTCTGCTAGTTTTCAGCCGGTGTTCTGTGAGAATTGTTGCATCTATAGATGTATTCCTGATGCAACCGTGGAGATAGATGAACTCCACGTCCACCTACTCCTCCACCATCTTGAATCTCTATCTCCCAACTCCATTTAATTGAGGTTTCTGTTTATTACTTTTTTATATTTCCCCCTTTTGATCAAGATTTTTCTCTGAAAGCATCACTGAGCAAGAGTCAGGTTTTGTAGTTTCAGCAGCTTTTTGTCCCTCAGTGTCAGAAAGGATCTTTCTTAAGTGTAGTGTCCATGTCAGAGGAAAAGTACACAGATTGGAAACCTACTGAGATCACATTTGAGTAAAAAGGAGGGTAGGAGGGAGAGCTCTCGGGCTCTTTTTAATATAAAGTCCATATATTAGCAAGATAATAGATATTGGAGATCATCTGAAGCAATATGTCATCATCAAAGATGTGGAGATAAACTTACAACAGGCCTGGTCCTGGTCTCTTAGGAAAGCTGTCTTAACAGATGTTATCTGCTTCAAGTCTAGGAAATCTTTACTTTTAGGTCACCAGATGATGCGCAGGTCCAGTCAGCGTTTGGTGTTTTCTTTAGGTGTGTCATGTAAATCCAAGAGTCTATTCCTTCAAGTTTGTTGATGCAAGGATTTGTTTGCAGAATCTGAAAGGGGCCTCTCCA
Source organism: Lipotes vexillifer (assembly GCF_000442215.2). Classification (NCBI taxonomy): domain Eukaryota; kingdom Metazoa; phylum Chordata; class Mammalia; order Artiodactyla; family Lipotidae; genus Lipotes; species Lipotes vexillifer. The sequence continues at coordinate 5,177 of NW_006784508.1, read as the reverse complement.
GTGAGGTTGGAGAGAATACTTCTGGAGTTATCTTCTGCAGTGGATGAAATTTCCAGGTTGCAAGGTATGATGCTTAAGGTCTTCATCTCCTGAGAGTGCACTGTGAAAAGATTGCTATATCAAAATATGGTTATTTTCAATGGAAACAATTAGACCTTTGAAATATTGGAGTATCTCTTATTTTATCAGTTGTAGGTCAAAAGAAGCAGGAGCCAAGTCCATTGGATGCCCTGTGACTATCTCAAAGGGTGAGCGTTTATGAGTTCCAAAAGGGGTGAATCTGAGATTAAGAAGGACTAACAAAAATTCTTTTGGCCAAGGTATTTGGAGGACCTCTACAAAGTTTGCCAGTTGAGTCTTAACAATGTCATTAGTGCATTCAGTTAAACCAGAGGATTGAGGGTGGTAAGAGCAGTGAAAGTGTTGTAAAACTGGCCAAACAGCACAGATTTGTCAAAGTATTTGGCCAGTAAAATGAGTTCCTTGATCATGAAGGCTATTACTGTGTCAGTAAGCCAATGGTTTATTGCATGTATAGTGGTGAGGAGTGGGGATTTTAGGCCTGGGTTGTTATTTGGTCCAAATCAGAGCTTTCTCTTTTTATCAAACCAACAATTGTTGAATTTCCAATTTTGTTTTTCCTTTTCTGAGGTCAATTGTTGGGCTTCTCTAGCCAGTTTTCCTAAGTTATCATTCGGGGAAATATCCCTTTGGACCATGGCAGAGGTTTGGCTGCTGTTGGTACTTTTCAGGGCAGCATTCTTTGCAGAAATATCAGCAAGCTGATTTCCCTTAGCATCCAGAGAGTCAAGTTTAGGGTGCTCTGCAAACTTTATAACAGCTAAAGTGGCAGGTAGAAGTATTGCATCCTATAATGTGTGAACATAGGAACCATTTTTAATTTTATTTCCACTGGAAGTAAGGAAGCCATATTGCTTCTACAACATTCCAACACCCTGAGCTACTCCAAAAGTATACTACTATCAGTATAAATATTTCCAGTTTTGTCCTTGTTTAAAGTACAGACCCATGTAAGAGGGTATCATTCAGCCTGTTAAGCTGCAATAGCCATATGTAAAGATACTGCCTCAGCAACATCAAAAGTAGCATACCCAGCACAATATTTGCCATTGTCACCTTTTAAATAAGAACCATCAGCAAACCATGAGAAGTCAGCCTTACCCAAATGAATTTCATGTAGATCATCACAAGGAGTCAGGAGATGGTCCATCAGCATTAAGCAACCATGAGGGAATTCGTTGGGGAGAGAGCGGAGAAGAATAGCAAGGTTTAAGGTGACTACAGTATAAAAGAGTTATGTGGAGAGTAGTTAACAAAAGGAGTTCCTAGGAGATGAGGTGGCTGGCTGAGAAATGTTGAATGTGATGAGAATTCAAGAGAACTTCTACTGCATGGGGCACAAATAATGGTTAAAGGAGAACCCACAATAATTTTCTCAGTGGCCTTAACCAAAAGTGCAGTAATGACTCTAAGGAAAGGGGTGTATCCCCATGGTACAGGGTCCATTTGCTGGCTATAATACCCTCTGGGTCAATGGTGGTCCCTGTGCTTTTTGGTGAGTATCCCAAGGGCATTCCCTTGTTTTTCATATACAAAAAGGAGAAAGGAAATCTGATCATTTGGATGCCCAAGGGCACATAAGTTAATGAAACTCTCCCTTTAAGGCTTTGAAGGCAAAGTCATCCTGGTCTTCCCATAAAATTCCTTTTGGCTTGTTATTGTTGAGTAAAACATATAGAGGTTTGGGCATAAGAGAGAAGTTTGGAATCCAATTTCATCAACAACCAAGTAGCCTGAGAAAACCTTGCAGTTGGCACTTAGTTTTGGGTTTGGGGAAACTTAGGACGCCATGAAGTCCCTGTGGATTTGGTGTAGTCCTTGTTGTAATATCAGATGCCCTAAATATTGAACCTGCGTTTGGGCAAACTGCAATTTTTCTTTGGCGACTTTATGTCTCTTTAAGGCTATAAGATTTAGCTTTGGATGCTGTCTTCCCATGAGGAAGTTTGAGAAAGAGAGCAAAGAAGCAAATCATCCACATATTGAAAGAAAGTAGAACCTCTAGGGAACTTTATCTCATCCAGCTCAGCATTCAGGATTTGCAAGAAATAAGAGGGACTCTCAGTAAAACCCTGAGGCATTACTGACCAGGTGAATTATTTTTCTTCCCAAGTGAAGGCCAAATGGTATTGGCTGGCTTCATCAACTAGAATACTAAAGAATGCACTGCATAAGTCCATTATAGCAACAATTTTATTTCTGGTGAGAATGAGGGTTAGAAACAAAAGGGTGTTGAAAGATAATAATATTGTTCATTGCTGGGAGGTTCTGGACAAACCTCCACCTTCTGCCCTTAGGTTTTCTCACTGGTGAAATGGGGGTGTTTCAGGAGCTAGTACAGGGTTAATGAGACCCTGAGCCTGTAATCTTCTATTATGGGCTTCATGCCTTGAAGTGCTTCTTTACTTATAGGATACTGATTAATTTTTGAAATAGGTTTTGAGAGATCTATTTGAATCTTAATGGGAGGTACACTGTGAATTCTGCCAATATCAGTTGGAGATTTTGCCCATAAGGAGGGTGGTAGCTGATTCAATAGGGACAAATGATCAGTGTTTCCAGAATCAGTTTCTAGTACCATCAGTGACAGAACACATAAAATATGTCAGAGTCATTTAATTCACCTGGTTGGTTACTTTGATGACTATTGTCAAATTCTAGAATTATTTATCCCTTTTGGGTAAAAGTTGAACATGATACTTCTCTAAGAAGTCTTAGCTTAATAAATGGGTAGGAACAGAGAAACTAAGGAGAAAAGGATGTATATCTCGCAAAGAGCCTAAGCAAAAGGGAATAGGTTCAGAGACAGGAACCTCTTGAGGTTCATTAGTGTTTCCCCAATATTTGAACTGTTTTAGTATTCCAAGACAGGGGCTGTTTTATAGTAGTGGGGTTGAGCACTGAGAGTATGACTCCAGTGTCATTTAGGACTGGAAGAGATTCATCCCTGATCTGGAGAAATGTTTCTCCAAGCCAATTAAGAGGGAGGATTGGGAAGTGCCCCTGTAGCTCCTCAGAGCCCTGTCATTGAGAATTAGAGGGCGTTGGAACGGCTGATTAGAGAACTGAAGACACCTAAAACACTTAAATGTGTAACAATCTCTTTGTCAATATCTTGGCTGTCTGCAATAATATCAGAAACTCGAAGGGTTTGGGTTTTCTTTAGGAGCCTTCATTTGCTGGAGTTGAAGAAGAAGAATTTTGACAGTTTTCCTTTTTGGTGACTCTTGTAGAGTGTGAGAGAGCTGATTTGCCAGAGTCACTAAATCTGGAATGAACATAGTTTCCCATCCCATTCTAGCCTTTTTACTAGAAGGGAAATGTCCCAGTTCAGCCCATTAACATAGAGTTAAAAGCTTCCCTGGGTGAAATCAGCATCTGAAGGAAGACTAGAGTTTTCTTTAAAATCAATCTGAAGTTAATTGTAATAGTCATAATTGGATTCATTAGATCTTTGTGTGTCAGGCTGAATTTTGTTCCAATCAACAGGCTTTGGAAAGGCCCTAGGAATTACTGTACTTAATGAAGTCACCTAGCAATTGTTTGAGGCTGATGAAGTTAGTGCGCTGGTTTCCCAATTGTAATTCTAGAGAACCTTCAGGATTTTCCCAATTTGCTGTTTTCATCCAATGCTGGGTCTGACCTTCACCAGCAAGCATAATGAACTAGATGATATAAGCCAAAGAAACTATATTGATATGTTTGAGTGACTATATTAATTCCTTAGCAAATATGAGGATTTTCAGTTATTTTGGGGATAATCTTTGTGGCTCACAGTTCAGCTTTAGTCCAGGGAATATAAGAAATTAAGGATTTAGACTCTGGATCCTCAGAAGGCTTAATTTTAAAGGGACAGGTCTGACAAGGTCAGAGAAAAAGAATGGGGAGAGTTTCAGACAAAAGAGAAAGTTTAGCGATAGAATTAGTATGGGGGAACTGAGGGTATAGAGGAGTCAAAGTCAGGGTAGAAAGGAAAGAGGGAGATGGTGCCAGAGGCAGAGCCTGAGACAAAGAAGCCAAGGACAAAGAGCCTAAGGCTTTGAGAGCCATTTTTTTCTTTCCTTAATCCTTTGTTTGCCTCAATTAATCTTAAAATCTTATGCTGTAGAAAGGCAACGTTAGGTTCCTCATAACATTTGAAAGCCTCAAAATACCAATCCAAATAAGCATTCCACTCAGTTCTGAAAAAAATGTAAACTATTGTAGTCCAATTCAATTTTAAGAAAATTAAGGTGGGGATTTCAAAAGTTCCCCATAATGGCCATTGATACTCAAAATTGCCTTTGGTTAGGTCAGTCCAATCAGTTAGAAATGTGTATGATGAAGACTCGTGGTTTTTAAATATAAAATCAGCTGGAGTCCCTGGTGGGAGTGTTCCCTAAAATATTTAGATAACTAGGATCCTATTTCTCAGAGGTTTTTCTCTAGAGTAGAAAAACGATGTTCAAACAGCTTACAGTACAAACAGTCAATTCAAACAGCTTGCAAGCTAATACCATCCAGTTCTAAGGAGACAGCTTGGTCTGGGAGGAGCCAGGCCAAAAGTTATTTTCAGCCAGTTTCCAGGGAGCAGCCCCTATTCCAAAGGAATGGGCCAATAGCTGAATGGGCACAGTTTCACTGAAGCAGCCTCTGTTCCTAGAGGAATCAGCAGAAAGCATCTCAGCCACCTTCAGTTGAAACAGTCTCATCTTAAAAGCAAAGTTATAGAGAAGATCTATAAGACGGCAGAGTAGTAAGACCTGGAGATCACCTTCCTCCCCACAAATACATCAAAGTACATCTACATGTGGAACAACTCCTACAGAAAACTTATTGAACGCTGGCAGAAGACCTCAGACTTCCCAAAAGGAAAGAAACTCCCCACGTACCTGGGTAAGGCAAAAGAAAAAAGGAAAAACAGAGATGAAAGGATAGGGATGGGACCTGCACCTCTAGGATGGAACTGTGAAGGAGGAAAAGTTTCCACACACTAGGAAGCCCCTTCACTGGCAGAGACGGGGTGGTGGGGGGAAGCTTTGGAGCCATGGAGCAGAGCACAGCAACAGGGGTGCGGAGGGCAGAGCGGAGAGATTCCCGCACAGAGGATCGGGGCC
>NW_006784507.1:0-209 GCF_000442215.2 Lipotes vexillifer | reverse complement strand
TACCAGTTAAATACCCACGAAAGGAAAAAATGGATCGCCAAGTTGTGGCACTTAGGCGCCATGGAATATCAATCAGCAATGAAATCAATGTCATCAGGCCCGTAGCATCAGAGTGAGTGGATTTAGGTACGATGATTCCAAATGATATGAGTCACACGGAAAAAGAAACCTCATACGGTATCACTAATACACGGATTGTAAACTTTTCT
>NW_006784506.1:0-2921 GCF_000442215.2 Lipotes vexillifer | reverse complement strand
AGGATTAGAGCACAGTTTAGGGTATGCCTTCGGGTAAGGGTTAGGGTTAGGTTTAGCGAATGGAGACTGTTTAGGGCACAGATTAGGCTTCGGCAACGGATGAGGGTTACCGTACGTGTTAGGGCAAGGGTTAGTGTTAGCGTACGGGTTATGCTTAGGGTACGTGTTAGGGTAAGGCTTCGGGTAAGGGTTAGTGTTAGGGTTAGGGTTACGGTTAGGGAATGGGGACGGTTTAGGGTAAAGGTTAGGGTATGAGTACGGTTGAGGATTAGCGTACATGTTAGGGCATGGTTTAGTGTTAGCGTCCGGGTTAGGATTAGGGCACGTTTTAGATTATGGCCTCGGGTAAGCGTTAGGGTTAGGGTTAGCGTTAGGGTTCGGGTTAGAGAACGGGGATGCTTTAGGGTACAGGTTAGGGTACGACAAGTTTTGAGGGTTAGCGTGCGTGTTAGGGCATGGGTTAGTGTTAGCGTACGGGGTAGCATTAGGGCACGGTTTAGGTTAAGGCTTCAGGTAAGGGTTAATTGTAGGGTTCTGGTTAGGGTTAGGGTTACATAATGGGGACGGTTTAGGGTAAAGGTTAGGGTACGACAATGGTTGAGGGTTAGCGTACGTGTTAGGGCACGTGTTAGTATTATCGTACGTCTTAGTATTCGGGCATGGGTTAGGATAAGGCTTTGGGTAAGGGTTAGGGTTAGGGTTAGGGAACGGGGACAGTTTAGGTTATAGGTTAGGGTACAACAACGATTGAGGCTTAGCGTACGTTTTAGGGCACGGGTTTGTGTTAGCGTATGGGTTAGGATTGGGGAACGGGTTAGGGTAATGCTTCGGGTCAGTTTTAGGGTTAGGGCTAGGGTTAGGGTAAGGGAATGGGGACGTTTTAGGCTAAAGGTTACATTATGACAACGGATGAGGGTTAGCGTACGTTTCAGGGCCCTGGTTAGTGTTAGTGTACGGGTTAGGATTAGGGCACGGGTTAGGGTAAGGAATCGGGTAAGGTTTAGGGTCAGAGTTAGGGTTAGGTTTAGGGAACAGGTATGGTGTACGGTACAGGTTAGTGTACGACAACGGTTGAGATTAAGCTTACGTGTTAGGGCATGGGTTAGTGTTAGCATACGGGTTAGGATTAGGGCAAGGGTTAGGGTTAGGCTTGGGGTAAGTGTTAGTGTTAGGGTTAGGTTTAGGGTTAGGGAATGAGGATGGTTTAGGGGACATGTTATGGTACGATAACAGTAGAGGGTTAGCATTCATGTTAGGGCACGGGTTAGTGTTAGCTTATGGGTTAGGATTAGGGCACGGGTTAGGGTAAGGTTTCGGGTAAGTTTTGGGGTTAGGGTTAGAGTTAGGGTTAGAGAATGGGGATGATTTAGTGTACAGGTTAGTGTACGAGAACGGTTGAGGGTTAGCGTGCGTGTTAGGGCATGTGTTAGTGTTAGCGTACGGGTTAGGATTAGGGCACGGGTTAGAGTAAGGCTTCGGGTAAGTGTTACGAATAGGGTCAGGGTTAGGTAACAGGGATGGTTTAGGGTAAAGTATAGGGTACGACAAAGTTTGAGGGTTAGCGTAAGTTTTAGGGCACGGGTTAATGTTAGCGTACGGGTTAGGATTATGGCACGGGTTAGGGTATGGCTTCGGATAAGGGTTAGGGTTAGGGTGAGGTTTAGGTTTAGGGAACGGGGACGGCTAAGGGTAAAGTTTAGGGTACCACAACGGTTGAGGTTTAGCGTACGTTTTAGGGCACGGGTTAGTGTTAGCGTACGGGTTAGGATTGGGGTATGGGTTAGGGTAATGCTTCAGGTAAGGGTTAGGGTTAGGGTTAGGGTTAGGGTAAGGGAATGGGGAAGGTTTAGTGTAAAGGTTACATTACGAAAACGGTTGAGGGTTAGCGTACGTGTTAGGGCCCTGGTTAGTGTTAGCGTACGGGTTAGGATTAGGGCACGGATTAGGGTAAGGAATCAGGTAAGGTTTAGGGTCAGTGTTATAGTTAGGGTTAGGGAACAGGGATGGTGTAGGGTACAGGTTAGTGTACGACAACGTTTGAGTGTTAGTGTACGTGTTTGCGCAATGGTTAGTGTTAGCGTATGAGTTAGGATTAGGGCAAGTGTTAGGGTAAGGCTTCAGGTAAGGGTTACGGTTATGGTTATGGTTATGGTTAGGGTTAGGGAATGGGGACGGTTTAGGGTACATTTTACGGTACGACAACGGATGAGGGTTAGCATACGTGTTATGGTATGGGTTAGTTTTAGCGTACGGGTTAGGATTAGGGCATGGGTTAGGGGAAGGCTTCGGGTAAGGGTTAGGTTTAGGGTTAGGGTTAGCGTTAGGGAATGGGGACGGGTTAGGTTAAAAGTTATGGTACGAGTACGGTTGAGGGTTCGCTTACATGTTAGGGCATGGTTTAGTTTTAGCGTACGGTTTAGGATTAGGGCACGTGTTAGATCATGACCTCGGTTAAGGGTGCGGGTTAGGGTTAGCGTTAGGTTTAGCGTTAGGGAACGGGCATGGTTTAGGCTTCAGGTTAGGGTACGACATGGTTTGAGGGTTAGCGTACGTGTTAGGGCATGGGTTAGTGTTAGCGTGCAGGGTAGCATTAGGGCATGGTTTAGGTTAAGGATTCTGGTAAGTTTAGGAGTAGGGTTAGGGTCAGGGTTAGGTAACTGGGACGTTTCAGTGTACAGGTTACTGTACGACAATGGTTGAGTGTTAGCGTGTGTGTTTGGGCACGTTTTAGTGTTAGCGTACAGGCTAGGATTATGGCGGGTGTTAGGGTCAGTCTTCAGGTAAGTGTTAGTGTTAGGGTTTCGGTTAGGGATTGGGGACGGTTTAGGGTACAGCTTAGCATACGACAACGGTTGAGATTTAGCATACGTGTTAGGGCATGGGTTACTGTTAGCGTATGGCTTAGGATTCGGGCACGTGTT
>NW_006784505.1:0-644 GCF_000442215.2 Lipotes vexillifer | reverse complement strand
AAGCAGAAACTAACACACCATTGTAAAGCAATTATACCCCAATAAAGATGTTAAAAAAATTTTAAAAATTAAAAAAAAACAGTGTAGTGTAGACACGAAAATGAACAAATCAAACAGGAAAACAGTCAGAAACAGACTAATACATATTCAGTCTACTGACTTACAATAAGCATTCTACTGCAATTCACTGGGCAGAGGATGGTCTTTTCAATGAATAAAGAAAGGTATAGAGAAATAAGTGAACTTTTACGCCTACCTCCCACCATATAGAGAATTAATTCAGGGGGATCATAGAGCTAAATATGAACCACACACACGGAAAAGCTCCAAGAAGGAAACATAGGAGACTATCTTCGTCAACGTTGGATTAACAATGATTTCTTAAATAAGATGTAGGAAGTTCTAACCATAAAAGAAAAGATTGCTACATTCATTTTTATTCAAATTAAGAACTTTTGTTTCACCCAAAGACATTAGTAAGAGATTAAAAAAGCAAACCAAAGCCTGGAAGAAGTTACCTGTAAAGGCATCCAACCAAAGTCTCATCTCTGGGGCTTCCCTGGTGGCGCAGTTCTTGGGAGCCTGCCTGCTAATGCAGGGGACACGGGTTCGAGCCCTGGTCTGGGAGGATCCCACATGCCGCG
>NW_006784504.1:0-202 GCF_000442215.2 Lipotes vexillifer | reverse complement strand
TTTGACACAGGGCAGTCCTGAACAGATGTGCCCACCAAGGGACGCAAGCAAAGTTCACTTACCCCAGGGAAGCGCATCAAGGCCTCGGGATCTCTCCATGAAATGAACGTGAGCTTGAAGGGTGATGCGTCATAGGACGCGGTGAACAGCTCGCTGGTACGCCTGTCTTGCCCCCTCTCACGGTCTCATGCACCCGGGCTCA
>NW_006784503.1:4729778-4737824 GCF_000442215.2 Lipotes vexillifer | reverse complement strand
ATTTCATTCTTTTTTATGGCTGAGTGGTATTCCATTGTATATATGTACCACATCTTCTTTACCTACTCCTCTGTCGGTGGACACTTAGGTCCTATCATGTCTTGGCAATTATAAAGGCCACTTCTGTCTTTTAAAAAGAGCCCACTTGTCCTCCCAGCCATGGACCACAGCGGTAGCCAGTGGGCAAAGTGCTGGCCTTCTCTGGGAGGCAAGATTCTGCAGAAGCTCACAAGGCATTGACAGGAACCAAGGAACATACGGGGCCGACTGAGATGGCAGAGCCTAAGTGTGGAAAAGTGTTCATCCGTGTGGGTGTACTCTCCCATAATAGAGTGTTCAGTTCCAGCAAGGCCCCCAGCAGTGCTAACAGGCTATTAGAATTGTTCCTAGTAACTTGGAGAAAACAGTGGTCCATACTAAGGAAGCAGAAACTCCAAGCTGCCATCCAGACTGTGGAGTAATGGAAGAAGAGTGTCAGGAAAGTGGGCATTCCAGAGCAGATACATCACATGAGTTTGGAAAACCAACCAGCCATGCTCATCAAGAGAGCCCGGGAAACACTCCATTTGTCAGCTGATAAGAAATGCATTGCTGAAAGGCGCACTGTTGAAATGCTCAGAAGTGACCGCCCTGTTGTTACAGAACTGACTACCTAATGGAATCTTGAAATAATAGAAGCTAGTGTGGTATTTAATTAGCAGCGAGGGGGGGGCACATTACAATGAGGCATGTGGCAGGAGTGGTAGCCAGAGGGCCCTGAGGCAGAGAGAGTGATGGATACAGCATGCCTAGCACTGAGACAGATGGGTGGCCAAAAGGGTATGGCTCAATCTATACACTCAAAGAAAGAAAAACTTTTCAAGGAGAGATGATCAGGAGGCTGAAAGAACTACCCTAATAAAAATCCAAGTCTCAGCCGTGGACCTGGTATCTGGACCTGAGCCAATTTTCAGGCCTAGAACCCATTGACTAAAGGACAGGTGAGTCCCCAGGAAGGAGGAGCTGCAGCGTCACAGCAGGTGTATAAGTGAATGATTTCCCTGGTTCTTTCCCCAAAGAGACCATGCCACGTACACAGGTAACCACACCCTGGAGGGCAGGGAATGCCCAGACACTTGAGTACTGTTGGGCACAAGATCTGAGATGACGCTGGTCTTTAACCCCCTGTTAAAGCAAAGGCGTGTGGGGCCGGTTATAAAGGAATATCTGCCTGGGTCTGGCTCAGAGCACCTCCCCTGTGTCCACAGACCCAACCATGGTCGTTTCCCCAGCCCCCAAATATAGAATTCAAACAGACTTCGGAGATTGGAAGAACTGCTACGTTGGTTTCTTGGAATAGGAGGTAAGGGTGAACACAGTGGGGAAAATCAGGTGAAGGCCTCTGAAATGAACCACCCCCCACGACTCATCCACACACACATACACATCAAGATAGAAAATTGAAAATTACATCACATCCTCGGGGAGATGCCAGAGGTTACAAGACAGCGCTATGGACTGAATGTTGAAGCCTAATCCCTAGTGTGATGGTATTAGGAGGTGAGGCCTTTGGAAGTTGACTAGGCCATGAGAGAGGAGCCCTCGTGATGGAATTAGTGCCCTTATAAGAAGAGACATGAGAGGGCTTCCCTGGGGGCGCAGTGGTTGAGAGTCCGCCTGCCGATGCAGGGGACACGGGTTCGTGCCCCGGTCCGGGAAGATCCCACATGCCGCGGAGCGGCTGGGCCCGTGAGCCATGGCCGCTGAGCCTGCGCGTCCAGAGCCTGTGCTCCGCAACGGGAGAGGCCGCAGCAGTGAGAGGCCCGCGTACCGCCAAAAAAAAAAAAAAAAGAAGAGACATGAGAGAGATGATCTCTCTCTCTCTGCCACGTGAGGACACAGGAAGAAGGCCTTCAGCTGACCATGCTGGCACCCTGATATCAGACTTCCAGCCTCCAGAACTGTGATATTTGTTATAGCAGCCCAAACTGGCTGAGAAAGACAGGATAATGTAATTAATGAGCTGTGGATGAAAGAAAGGGCCCCATGTGTAAGATGTCTCCTGCTTTAAGACTTGGGCAGCTAGACGGGGGACCATAAAGCAAAATAGAAACTTGGGAAGAAAGGTATGGGAAAAATGCCCACCTCAGCTTTGGAATCATGGGTGTAAGAAACCTGTGGGAACCCCCAAGTGGAACTTCAGAGAGAGACCTGGAAGATTTATCAGCACAGACGGGATGGCTGACACTGAGAGAGGTTATAGGAGCATCAGAATACTAAGGAGACCCCAGAGGTGGAGACACCCTAGGAAGAGACTATTGCATTGACTCAGCTAAGAGGACCCTATAAGTGATGCTACGGGGAATGAGTGGAAGGGAGCAGGTGGAAGCTTCAATAACAAGTGTTCGGCTTCAATGACAGCAAAAAGATGGATAAACTACAGGCAATCATGAATGAAGACTTGCGATGGGGCTTCATCTCTATAAATCTTTATGCTAATCTACAAATTCTGTATCTAATCCTTTATTACAATCATGAATGAAGACTTGCGATGGGGCTTCATCTCTATAAACCTTGATGCTAATCTACAAATTCTGTATCTAATCCTTTATTACAAGTCAGTCCCTCGTAATGTGCCTTCTCCCTTCAACAATGAGAGAATATAAAATTTAGTTAATATACAGGTTTGCACAATGAGACAACTATATAATCGCCCTTGTATCTTATTGATATATTTTTTCACTCCAAGGAATTGGGATAATTTGGGGAAAGTGCCAGTTGTGGAAGGTCCCAAGCCTGCCTGCTCTCTGCTCTAATACCTCACGGGAAACACATGTGTCACTAAAACTGCCCATGTGCATAGAGCCTGCAGGCAGCTTTCTGGGTCAAGAGCGGGGTGGTTCTGCTTTACAGACCAATACATTTGCAAAGGAAACCACATCAACTACCTTTGCTCACAACACAGTCCTTCATTCATGAAGATTCAACTAAAACTCCCCAGGTATTTATCAATAGAATGTAACACTGAAGGACAAAGGATCGAGACATTCAAAATTTTAAGTGCGGGCTTCCCTGGTGGCGCAGTGGTTGAGAGTCCGCCTGCCGATGCAGGGGACACGGGTTCGTGCCCCGGTCTGGGAGGATCCCACATGCCGTGGAGCGGCTGGGCCTGTGAGCCATGCCCACTGAGCCTGCGCGTCCGGAGCCTGTGCTCCGCAACGGGAGAGGCCACAGCAGTGAGAGGCCCGCGTACCACAAAACAAAAACAAAAACAAACAAAAACAAAAAAATTTTAAGTGAAACTTATTTTGAACTAAAAGTATATTCCAAACTATTAACCAAATGGGGTGATGGAAAATAAATATATTTTAAGAGTTGTAGGACTCAGAGAGTTTTACTTCCATTTCTGAAAAAGTTGCAGAGTAGTAAATACTTGCAAGGTACTCCTCTTAGCACTTAGCATGTACTTAAGTCCTTGAATCTTCACCTTGACCCTATATTTTATTTTTATCCCAAATTTATAGATGAAGAAACAGTGGCACAGAGAGGCTACACTCTAACACACTGAAAAAGGAGCTCAAGAAAAAAGATGCTATAAAATTCAACTCACAGCGAAATAAGGAAAGAAATCCAATGTTGACAGCTGTGCAGCATGTCTAGAAAGCAATGGACCACTTCAAAGAGAAAGTAAGATGTCTTGTGAAGAACATCTTCAGGACAGAAACAAATCCAATCACACACATTATATGATAACCTGAAAGGTCTAAAAGACATGTTGGTTACATATGTCCCTGCAGTCAACACTTACCGAAAAACAAACAAACAAATTTAAAAAAAAGGAAACACCAGAGGAATTAGAGGAAGAGGAAGATAAGCTGTACAAAACACGCATGCTCCAAATGTGAGGCAAACTTACAGGTGCCCTAGTTTGAGGAATAGATGGAGTTTAGGAAAAGAAAATTAGATTTAATATTGACTCTTAGGAGATCATCCTTCAAATACACCAGTTTGGTTAACAGAGAAATAACTTTTCTTTATTTTGCAGTACATAAAATATTAAATAATCATAATAATATAAATGCTGTTTTTTATTTTTATTTTTATAATTGATCCTTAAAAGCATAGAAAACTTAGTTATAGTTACAGTAGTAAACATAAGTATTTTTGATTCTGACAATACAGAAATATAATGGCACAGCTGGACAGAGAGGAAAGAAAGATGCGAGTTACAAAGATGCTGATTTTTCCACCTTCCTTAATGGAGAATCAACAGATAACATCTGAGGTTAATGGATCTACAGCACCAAAGATACCATCCATGAAAGAAATAATAAGCTGGACTTTATTAAAATTTAAAACTTCTGCTCTGTGAAAGACATTGTCAAGAGAATAAGAGGACAAGCCACAGACTGGGAAAAAATATCTGCAAAAGACATATCTGAGAAAAACTTGTCACCCAAAATATACTAAGAACAACTTAAAATTCAACAATAAGAAAATAAACAACTCCATTAAGAAAAATGGGTGAAAGACCTGAACAGACACTTCATGGAAGGAGATAAACAGATGGCAAATAAGTATCCTAAAGGATGCTCACAGCATATGTCATCAGAGAAATGCAAACTAAAACAATGAGATACCACTATAAACCTATTAAATTGGTGAAAATCTACAGTTAATGGATCATGAAATAGAGAATCATATTAAAGTTATGAAACTACTAGAAAAACTTTAAAAATACATAATCAACAAAAGTTAACAGGTGAAAGAGAGATGGAAGAATATGTAAAGGCATTAAATTTCATATCTTTCCTAGTTAAGAGTTAATACACACCGTCCAAAGTTGATTGATCAAGATATAAGGGTAAAAATAACTCTATATGAAGTTATGGCAGCAATTTCTAGAAGAATTAAAAGCAAATGTGCCTATCTTTGGGGCAAGGAGGGCTAAGGATGAGGAGATGTTTAGAAAGTTATTTTTATTTTGCATCTTCTGTGCTACTCAGATTATTTTCTATAATGTGCATGTAGTGCTTTTCTAATATAAAAGCAATTTTTAATCAGCAATTTTTCTGTTAGGGAAGAAAACAGCAGAAGGATAAAGTCTATGGAAATTTTTCTGGAAGTTAATAATAAATGTCAATAACAAAGAGTTGCTGAAAATAATGAATTTTTGAATTTTGAAATGCCTTGAAGTTTTTCTCAAATTGTAAATACCGCTAAGGGTGTTCATCTAAGTCCTACTTATCAGACACACTACTAAGTTCAAATTATAAAAATTTTACCCGTGATTGAAGCCAGCTGCAACCTTTTTGACACGAACTAATTGCTGATAATGATTTAAGTGCTGTAAATTCACACGCCACAATTGTTTTAAATAGGGGAACCTCTCACAGCTTTCTCTGAAAAGAACTGTTAATCTTCACTGCTGACTTATCAAATCCTTCAGTCACCTGTTTGCCATCATTTTCATGAGCTGATAACTTGTTTATTAGAGTCATAATGTGCAGGTGGAGGAATAAAGGTCTCATTTGATGGCACTGGAATTTATTCTGACATTTCTATAGGGGAAAAGTTGGCAAAAGCATCAGCCTTGATGATAGCAGAAGAAGACAATGAAGGCAGCATATTATCTTTTTAATTCAAGGCGAATGAAAAGTCAGCATTTGTTGACTATCAGTAACTTTATTTTTAAATTTTATTATTTTTTAAATTTTTATTTTATATTAGAGTTGATTTACAATATTGTGTTAGTTTCAGGTGTATAGCAAAGTGATTCAGTTGTACATATGCATATATCTATTCTTTTTCAAATTCTTTTCCCATTTAGGTTATTATAGAATACTGGGCAGAGTTCCCTGTGCTGTACAGTAGGTCCTTGTTGGTTATCTATTTTAAATAGAGTGGTGTGTATATGTCAACCCCAAACTCCCAATCTATCCCTCCCCACCACCCTTCCCCTGTGGTAACCATAAGTTTGTTTTCTATGTCTGTGAGTCTGTTTCTGTTTTGTAAATAAGTTCATTTATATCACTTTTTTTAGATTCTGCATATAAGCAATGTTATATATTTGCCTTTCTCTGACTTACTTTGCTTAGTATGATAATCTCCAGGTCCATCTAAGTTGTTGCAAATGGCATTATTTCATTCTTTTTAATGGCTGAGTAATATTCCACTGTATATATGTACCACATCTTTATCCATTCATCTGTCGATGGACATGATACAACTGGGTACAACGCATAACCTGGAAGGTGGTCCTTCTACCTGCTGTAAATCAAGGGTGCCAGGTACCAGTAAAATTGGGAGGCTTCCAGTTTGGGGTCAGTTGCCTCCCTCCATCCTCAGCATGCTTGTCTCTCTTTGGATGTGTCTGATCTTTTCATCTTTTCTTTAGCATTCTACCGGTTCCCTTTGTCTGCTCACCAAGGTTTGGAGCACTTCATACACCACTGGCTGGAGTGTTCATTGTTACACCTCTAGTGGTGGAGAGAAGAGCAACTTGGCCACATATATTTCAGAGTTAACCTGGCCTTTGATTTTGCAATTCTTCAGCTAAGGATTTATCTAAAGAGAATAAGACCAGATCCCGTGCAAATTTTTAGCTCCAAGGATTTCATCAGGGTATTGTTTATAACAATGGGAAACAGGAAGCCGTCTAAAGGGCTGACAGTGGGGGGCTGATCGGATACCTTAGCCCTCACACCTGGAAAAGATGTGCAGTGACAGGTCATCGTGGAATCCATGACATCTGGGTTCCACAGCCAGGACACCCACTTACCAGGGTAAATCTTCAGTACGTTGCACAGCACTGTCAGCCTCAACTTTCTCATTTGTAAAATGGAAATAACAGTACCAACCTCATCTAGTCATTGGGTCATTAAAGCACCTAAGCTATATAACACACTCAGCACAGTGCCTGACATGTTGTAATTACTTGATAAACACTACTTAGTAAAAAGAGTAAGAATAATAATGGTAGCAGTAGTAATAGTAAACCATAAACATCATGTCCAAGGGGAAGAGAGACAGATGGAAAAAGCCATACCTGTGGGAGTTGATGGGGAAACAAAACAGTAGCTGCTCTTGACCTCGTTAAAGGAATGTATGCATAATAAAACATAATTACCAAAGTAGAATGTTAATGGTGGACATCCCTAAGGTGTAGAATCATGACTCTTTTATTTTCTTTTTGATGCTCTGTGTATATAAACTTTCTACAAGGAAAGTATTTTACTTTTTTAGGAATTCAGAGACAGAAGGAATCACATTTTTAAAAAGTATTCCTGTTTTAGATTTCGACAGTTCACAGACTCTCAGAGTTGAGAGAAAGTTTGCGTTATCTACTGCAACCCTCTCACTCTACTGAAGAAGAAACAAGGGCCGCCCCCCATTCTCTGCACAGAGAACCAGACCCAGAGCCTAGGCTTCCCTGCCACCTGGAAAAGCATATTAGAATTGGATACAAAGCACACTGATCTGGGTCTCTGTCCAGGATCTCTCTTCTATCCCGGGTACACGGCATAGTGCCTGATCCATAGTGGGAACTCATTCCTGTTGAATAAATGCCTGAATGAATGAGTCACCTGGGCTCTCAGATGCTGCTCTGCTCTCCTAAGTGTTACAGGACCTACAAAGGGCTATGAAAGCAGCGGTTAATCCCACAGGGTACGGTGGGAGGAATTCACAAAGGCTTCCTAAGGCTTTGAGCCGGGTCCTGGAGGATGCAGCCAAGACATCTCCAGACCCAAGAAACAGCCCTAGGAACCAGAAACACACTGTGAGCTGGGGAAGAGGCTATTGTCTTAGTAGCACAAGATAATGTGTTAGGAAACGGGAAAAGACACGCGACATAACTCTTGCGTCCATTTCTTTCTAGGCCATCTAAAGAGGCCAGGTGGCTATTTGGGGAAAATGATTTAAGATAATTGGTTACTAGCTGGCGAGGGTTTAATGGGTCTTTCTGTCCAGATAACATTTGCATTTTCCCGGGCGGGCCCTCTGACTTCACCCCCAGTAACGAGAGAATTGTAGGGAATTAGGGCGGGTCGGGCAGGAAGAGGTTCT
>NW_006784503.1:4718843-4729623 GCF_000442215.2 Lipotes vexillifer | reverse complement strand
AGGAATGCCCCTCAGCCTGCAGTAAATCATGGCTCACTGACAGCCCGCTTCCCCACCCAGGAATCCTGCCGGGGAGGCACTGCAAAAGATCAGCCGGCCCACCTCCCCGCAGCCAGCCAACGCCCAGCTCAAACCAACGCCCTCAAACAAATGTGCTCCCAGGGACATTTTTATGATGGGGCTTTTGTTTTCATTTAAAGTTAATCATTGAATCTGTAGACTCTGCTTCTTATACTCAGTGAAGTAAGTCAGACAGAAAAAGACAAATATCGTATGATATTGCTTATATGTGGATTCTAAAAACAGGGCACAAATTGAATTTATTTACAAAACAGAAATAGAGTTACAGGTGTAGAAAACAAATTGATGGTTACCAGGGGGTAAGGGTCAGGGGAGGGATAAATTGGGAGATTGAGACTGACATATACACATTTATATATATATATAAAATAGATAACTATATCTATATATAAAATAGATAACTAATAAGGACCTACTGTATAGCACAGGGAACTCTACTCAATACTCCGTAATGACCTATATGGGAAAAGAATCTAAAAAAGAATGGATATCTGTATATGCATAACTGATTCACTTTGCTGTACAGCAGAAACTAACACAACATTGTAAATCAACTATACTCCAATAAATTTTTTTAAATACAATAATCACATTAGCCTTTTCATCTGCTCTTCTGTACCTCTTACAATTTAAGAGAGGTTGAAAGGTGTTCAAGCACACACACACACACACACACACACACACACACACACACACACACGAGTCACTGATTTCCCAAGAGTTGATTTTTCATCAGGAATCCCCTGTTCGTAAGCACTTGAGATGTTCCACTTGGTATGTTGGAGCCCATTACTTCCCTGGGAGACTTGATGTCTGTTTTGATAGGAGCAATTTAATCACCCTGGTGAAATCAGACTGCTGTTTGGAAGGCAGGGCCAGGATTTATGAATCCCTTTTCACTGGGAATGAATTTAATTCCCGGGGGTGGAAGTGGTATTAAAAGATTTGGCCCTGCTACACCTGTGGCGTTTGAGACCGTGGCTTCCAGAGTGAGTGGCAGCTGAGCCAGGAAACTGCTGCCCTCTCACACCCACATCTACACTGTGCTAGAAACATCTTCACCCTTCTAAGCACAAAGAAAGCTCGATCTAGGGCATGAAATCCAATTAACTTGGGTATAAAACAGTGGTTTTAGTTAACAATGAATTTAAAACAATAACATTGATTTGTAGAGCATTTTCACCCTGTTCTTAGTGTGTGTGAGTTTTTGAATTATTATTCATTGAAGATACTTTTTCAAATTATCCATTTTTAAGCTCTGAACCAAGTTCTTGCTCTATTTGGGCCAACTTCTTGCAATTTATAGTCTAGGGTTAGGGTATGTATTTAGTCCAGGTAAGAGGTCATGCTTCTCATTGGAATCACCTGGGAAGCTTTAAAAGCCATGGATGCCTGACTCCACCCCCAGGGAATCCGAGAATGTCTGGGGCGCAGCATGAGAATCAGATTTGTTTTAGTTTCCCGGGTGATTCTAATGTATAATCAAGTTTGAGAACCACTTCTATAAGATAATACATATAATAATTATTATATAATATATATTATATATATATATATTATAATGACCTTGATATTTTGGAAACAAACATAACAGAGTTTCAAATTAGAAATCCTTCTTACAATTGGTCATCTATTTTATTCAAACCCACCTTGACTTCCAAAGTCATTTCATTGATCCAGTTGGTAACTGGCAAATATGCCGTAGTCATCATGGACAAGTGAGTTGTTTACATGATGACCTATCTTCACCTTCTTTCAAACTTGTGTGAAATCAGGGATTCTAGCTACTAGCAGCACTTGTGCTCTGTGGATTGCTTCTAATTGATCAAACAGCTCACTTGCAACCATTTAATTTCATGCGTTACTTGATATTAATTCATTAGTTCATTATTGCCAAATAATGGTCACACATTTCTACTCAGCATCTCTGCTCTTCACCCTTCACCCATCCATCCATCCTTCCAGCCACTCAACAGTTGTTAGGCACTGGTAGAAAATAATAAATGACACAACTGCTCTCTTAAAGGTGTTCACAGTCCGGTGTGGAAAGAAGACACATTAACAAAAATCATAGGAAAGGGTGAGAAATGCTTTATAAGAGGCGAGCCGAGGGTACAAAAGAAGCACGAATATGGGCACTGGGCACTAGATCGGGGCAGGGCAGGCGGCATCACAATCACAAGTAAAAGTACCGTTATGTCTGCAAAGTCACTTCTTGTATCGCTGAGCTATGGATTATCATCTGTAGGACATACAAAGAAAGATGCCCCCAATATACAAGTGTAACGATTTTTCTTTCCATCTTTATTCAGTCATTCACTGGAACTAAATAAATATAATGTTCCCCAACTAGATAATTAGTGAAAATGTGAAATATTAGAATTCATATGTTTTCTGACCTAGATATTCTTCTTTGTTCGGAGAATCACATATGTATCAAAGACTCTCCATTTTGGTCTCGCTGGTTCCATGGTTTTTTAAAAGTACAAAACTGACATCCAAGGACAGATGTCCACATGAGGAAGGTTGCATCCTTAATGGCCGCCACTGGGGATGAGAACACTGTGACCTTCCTGGGGCTCCCTTTTTAATCATTGAGACTGGGGATTTCTTCACATTAGTAGGTCAGCACATGATAAAGCATGTGCCTATTTTAAGACCAAACAAAGAATACTGGAGAACCAAGGACCAAGGCAAATATCTAGAATTCCTAAGCAGTCACCTAGGAGAAATGTCACCAACGAGCCACAGAACAGAATGGGACTGAGTCACCTTGCCCACATTCTTTAAGTGACTGCTTACAGGGCTGCATAAAAACTAAGCACAAAATCGGGTAGAAATGAAAAGATTGTGAGTTGGTTGATCATAGAAGTAAGGGCGGGGGAAGAAACTCGTGGTATTTTCCTTTCCCCATTTAAAATGAATTTAGGATCTGATTTTCATTTCCTGGTCTCACAAAATAAGAATGCTAAGAGACATTAGAGAAAATTTAACCCAATCTTAATGTATCAGTGAAAACTCTGAGGTCCAGAGAGGTGAATCAGTGACACACCAGGCTTGCTAGCCCCCGTGACCCTTCACCCCATGACCTTGCAGCATTGTCACTGAGGTGTCCATGAAATCTGTACCACAGCCGAGAGCTCTCCCCACCAGTGTCATGTGAGAGCACAGCTGTTGCTGGTTCACTCAGGCAGTGGCTGCAAATCTTGGCCTGCAGATCAGAGAACATAAGAAATACGGTGTAAATACTGTATTTTTATGACCGAATTTAATTTCAGAACCTCATCTCTTCCTTCACAGGCTCACATCGACACCCTGCAGTGACAATGAAGTGGGTGGACACGTGAGTGCCTCCAAGCCTGGTCACTGCCATCCACCAGTGTCTACATTTGGGCGTCCACAAAAGTATCCCCTCCAGCCTCCTAGCGTCACTTCATGCAACTGACCCCTCCTTCCTCCGTGGCCCAACTGGGTTACGACTATTTCCCCAGGTCCTACCGAGGGCATTTCAGGGATGACAAGAATGACAACTCTCTGCCCTTGGAGTTCTCAAACACGTCTGAGGTTTCTGTAGGGACCTCCATCACCACTCCAGCCAAGGACTCAGCACTGGTGAGGGGTGAGGGGGTGAAGACAGAGCCCTGGGCCACTTAGATCTTTTCCGCCCTTCTCCAACCTCTAGAACCTTTATTTGATCTCAGGGCAACACAGAAGAAAAACTTGCGCTGAGCTAGTATTCTTCCAAATGTATGGCTCATGCCCTGAGTTTTGCCAAGAATTGAGTTCCCTACCCTGCTGTGCTACACATCCCCTGAGCTTTCCAGAGTGGGAGACATGCACGGAACAGCAATGAAAACTGATAACTCAAATAATTACTCGATTTCACCAGGATGGAGATGCCCATGGCTTGAGTGCTCACGTGGTCCGTTGCCACACGCTCAACCCCAGACCCAGGCAGGCTCAAAATGTCAGCCACAAAAAGAAGCTGAAGACAAGCACGAGACACTGGAGAATGAGCACACACCATCACCCCTCCTGGGGTAGAGCACAACCCACTACTAGCGTGTCAGCAGCGTTTCCTCTTACTCAGAAGTCCACCACAAGACGAACACGTCCTCTCTAAGCTTCACTGTCCTTATCTGTACCAGGCAGGTAGACTCTCTACTTATAAAGATTGCAGATAAGGGAGGTCAGCCCTTAGCAAGTGCATGTGTGCAGTTGTTACACAATAAATAGCAGCCATTAACAGACACACACTACTATATATAAAAGTAATAAACAACAAGGACCTACTGTATGGCACAGGGAACTGTATTCAGTATCTTGTAATAACCTATCATGGAAAAGAATCTGAAAAAGAATATATATATATATATATATATATATATATATATATATATATATATATAACTGAATCACTTTGCTGTGTACCTAAAACTAATACAGCATTGTAAATCAACTGTAGTTCAATAAAAATAAATAAACAGCAGTCATTTTTAAAACTTTCTCTTCTGTATCTTCATTAATATCCTTCTTAAGATTGTGAAATTTCCACCGGGCAGCCTTCTGAGTTCACCAGCTGGCACAGTGTTAGTGAGGACACACCAGGTCATAATTTTGGTCACTGCAGAGGACACGAGGAGGAAGATGTGCTTGTGAGAAGCCCACATGTAAAAGATTATCTAGGGAATGTGAATGATTGCTAATGAAAGCGATCTGGCAAGGGTATGAATGACTCAGCGCAAGCCTGTTTCCATTTCTACAAAAACAACTCAGACCACCTTGTCTTACCAAGACTGAGCCTATAAGCACAACTGCTCTGAGTTATGGCTCATTATGTACGAGGTGCCAACCAGAGGTTTCCATCATCCGCCCTGAGTCAGCACTTGCTCCGGCAATCCTCATCCGGTGCTAAAAACGCAGGCTCCCAAGCCCACTCCCCAGAGCTCTTGATTCAGAATTATTGCCAGAAAGGGCTTCCTGGAGGAGAAAGAATTTTGGAACCCGTTGGCAGGAATGACACCCGAGGATGCATCCAACCAGGGAGGGGCTTCCAAGTGAGAACAGGCGCAGCTGCGTGGGGCTCCCATGCACATCCTGCTGGATGTGTCCCTGCCTGACTTACCACCCAGCATTCACACGGGTCAGAAACAGACAGTGAACCTTTACGCAGTCCTTGGCGTAGTCCAGAAATTCCCCTTTGGTAAGGTGTGCTACTTTCAGATACTGGTACTGAATCATTAAACTGACATAATCACCATACTTTCTCATTTTTCAATTTCATCAGATCTAGGGGTATTCTGACCAACAATCTCCTGAAACTGCATTTTCTGCAAACTTGGAGCTGGCACTGATTATGCCCAGACCAATACCTCCTGGAATAGGTCCCATCCGTGGAGCTCTGGCCAGAATTAGCAGCTTATGGTGCCAATGTTCAAATCCAGTTCCCTCAGGACTCTACTGAACCCTCACCATTCCAAACTGTCTAAAGACCTAGAAACTCACAAGAAGTTAACCTAGTTATTCCAATATGAATCCACTAAGTATCTGGAACGTACATTAGCTAATGGTTTCCACTTGGTCTAACAGGGAAATAGGTCAATTATATTTTTCCCTCTCTTTCATTCTCTCTCTCTTTAAACAAGAAAATTCCAAGTCACACACCAAGAGCTGGATTAAGATCAATGGCTTAGCCAAACAACACAAGAGTAAAATAATAGCTAAGCCCTCACTTACGTAGTGCCGAGTCTAACAGACTCCATTTCAAATGCTTCACTTAACTCATTTAATCCTCACAACAACCCTATGAAGAAGTTGATACCATTATTATCCCCAATTGACAGCTGAGAAAACTAAGGCACAGAGACACTTAAGTCACACAACTCATAATTGGCAAAGCCTGAACTTCAGCCCAGACTGCCTAGCTCCTGAGTGCACACTCTTGAACACAGATGTTTGAGAAGTGGAACCAGACAAGTCTGGATGCTGAGCTGAAAACAAGAGTTTCAAAGTCAAGGAAGAGGATTTTTGGAAGCATAACAATCGTTAGATGAATTTTAAACAGCCTCCCAAAAGTTGCAACCCTTTCTAAAGCAGCAGTACCCAACCATCCCCACATGTCAGCTGTTACACTCCAAGCTCATTCCACCTCTCTTCCGTTCAATATGGCGCTCCACGGCCCAGTCTCCAGATGAGATGCCCAGTATGGTACTGAATCGTCGTACTGAGCAATCTGGGCTGTAGCAGGGGGAAGGAGGCTGCTTCCTCCACAGAGACCACCGAAGCCAAGGGCTCTTATGTCACCCTCAGGGCCATTTGCAGGTGAGGCCCCCAGGAGCCCAACGCCACCTTACAGGAGTTCCTCTGGATGCATCCTGCCAACGGAAGCCAACCGTAGTCAGGCCAAAGTGTACAAAAGAGGAGCCACTGGCTGCGCTCCGGGCGTGACTGCCTCTTGCCTTGTCTCCACCGCATGCCAAGGCTGGAAGTCATCCAGAGGGGGCGGAGCACGGGGCCAAATGTCCCTCAGTGAAACCACAGTCACACAGACTCGGGAAAGACAGGCGAGGAGAAGGTCCAGCCCTGCCGCCACTTCCAGGTTGGAAACACGCAAAGGTAACCAGGACAGACCTGGAGCGGACGCAGATCAGAGCAGATGCATCCATGGAAAGTCGTGGAGCAGCGAGCCTCCTACGCTGGGTGGGAATTTCCCCCAGATCCGACCAGCAGCAGGAGCTGATCCTTCTCACTGAACACCAGAAAGCACGTCATCACAAAAGACACGGAAGAAACCTTTCAACAGAAAAACAGTTTTTTCCATCCTGACCCAGATCCTGAATACTGCATAACTGACAGAGCTCTGCAGAAGGCCGCCTCAGCCTTGGCCACGGTGGTGACACAGCTTAGTCACAAAGACGGGCTCGGAGCTAAAAGTCAGAGGGCGACTGGTGAACGAGCTTTCGGGCAATAGTGGCTGTGTCTCAGGAGGACACAGGACATTTTTCCAGAGTTCCTTAAAACTAGGTCGGGTTCTTCCTGCCTAGTACGACAGCCCAAGGATGGAATCGTGACGTTTCAAGGGTCACCCTAGGCCTGAGGCCCCCCTCCCCATATCACCGAGTCTCTGGCCTGGAGTAGGGCAGGACCTCCATCCACCCTTTCCCCCTTTCCCTGGTTTCTTCCGCCCAGAGCTAGGCAGAAGAAGGGACAAAAAAATAAACACGCTTTCCCAAAGCACAACACACAATCAGCAAAAAAGAATAGGGTTCAAAGGTTTCTGGGCAGGAAATGTCAAAGAATGAGCTATCTTGCTGAAGACAACCAAGAAAATGAAAGCAGGCAGCTCTCTGAAACTCAACCGCCTAGCTCGCCCAAAAGCCCTTCAAAGGCTCCCAGAGCAGGAGAGTGCAGCCTTCGGCAAAGCCGCATCTCCCCAGCCCAGCCTTCCACAGGCGCCCACACTGCTCCGTCACCCACCACCCGGGTCTGCACCCTCACTCACGGAAAAAGCAAAAGGAGGGGGGGGCCGCACAGAAAGCTGGCTTTGTCAGTAAAGTAGCAGATCTCTGAGATTCTATGATCTTCCAAAACCAGCGGGCTCTGGCGGCCAGGTCGGCTTCCTCGAGAAAGCCTCAGCCAGGCGGTTCGCAAACCCGGCTGAGCGCTGTCAACCGAGGCTGCCACCCTGACTGTGGGCTGTTTCGTTGCTCATTTTAAAGATGGGCAAGGTGACCGCCCGCGCCAAGCGGCGATGCGGGCCCTCGAAAGCCTGTGTCACAGGAGATGGTTTTCGGACTTCATTAGAACCGCTCAGGGATAAGGCAGAGGGCGCGCCCGGCACCTGAGCACCTGGAGGGGCTGCAGGACGCCTGGCCAGGCACAGGCGCAGCCTCGCTGGCCACGAACGTGTGGACGCTGGCCTCCCCGGTCCCTCCAGACGGGAAAGTGCATACCCGCGGACAGCGAGGTATAGGAGAACTCAGCCCCACCGGCCCTCTAGGGCAGGCGCGGGACCGAGGGGACGCTTAGCCCCGGGTCACCGACGTCACCTGCCTGGCTAGCTAGCGTGCCCCGCCCCGCTCCTGTCGGGGGGCGGCCGGGGGCGAGCGCACGCAGGGGCGCGGCACGGGGATGCGGGGAATTGGGAGCGGGCGTTTTCAGGCTGCACCCACGCCCCGTGCCTGCAGCACCTGCGCGCCCTCCCCTTTCCCTCCCCGCCGCCCACCCCGTTCTCCCCGGAAAGTCGAGGTCCCGCCTGCTGCGCCGGCCGCGCCGGGCTCTGCCTACCGCGGCCTGAGCTCCTGGCCGCGGCAGCCGAGCAGCTGCAGGATCCCCAGCCCGAGTCGAGGCGGGGGATGCTGAGCCCGACTTGCAGCCCAGCGCGCAGCCAAGCGCTCTCAAGCCTTTCTTTCTTTACTAACTTTATTGAACGCGCACGTGTGTGTATACGGTCCTTGCAGAAAGGAGTGCTGAGAAATGACTAGGGTCTCATTTATGTATTTAATTGTATTAAATACATAACTGAAAATAAGCGCAGTCACACCTCCCAAGCCGGCTTTCAGTGGCTTTCTTCCGCAAGGCGGGTAAATCCATCACGTGAAATAAAACGAAAAGCCAGAGCCTTGTGTTAAGGGAGGTGGAGAAGCAAGCGGCTGCAGGGAGAATCCTCCCCCAGGAACGATCTCCTTCCTCGGCTGGAGGTGTGGATAAACAGGAAATTAGTGAGAGCATTCTTAAAAGGTTAGATAAGAAAAACAGGTGCAGCCTACCAGGTGTTTATCGTCTTGGCTTTTACCTGCTAGAAATATTTGTCCTGTATTACTCACTGGACTATATTTAGGGTCTCACTGGATTCCTCAGGCCTTTTCTGCTGGTCGATTTTTATGTTCTTGTTACCTTCCTTGTTGATATAAGCAGGCAGTTTTAATTCTGTTTAAGATCTGTGAATGAGTGTCACCCTCACCCCCATCCCATGGTCTATGCTCTCTTAACAAGCAAAATAAAGTCAATTTCCCAGGTGTTAAATAACATTGAATAATAATTGTATAATCAGCATAAAAATTAAGTGCTGGGGTACACCACCACAGGAAAATTACTTGTATTTTCTGTCTGGTTTCTGTATTATTTCTTGAACCCCCAGGGATTCCCAGCCTCATGGCTGCAATATTTATTTGCTTATTGATTTTTACAGTCTTACTTGAAAATCCTAATTTCCACCAGAGAGGATGAGTGCATTTTCAAGTGACATGCAAGCACGTTGATGGAATAGAAGACTTGAGGAATTGTTTCCTTTCTAAGGGATTGGCTTTGCTGTTATTCCAGGTGGGAGCTGGGTGCCCGGTTGTGCTGAAGACTGACCTGCCATTTATCCGCCTGCCTGCTCCTCTGGTGTCCTTGGTTAGTTTTGGGTTTACGACATATTTCATGCTGTAATAAGGATTATTACCTTGCTCACACCATTACTACCTTACACAGCGGATGGAGGAAGGATGTGAGCCTTTGCTCATGTTCACACCAATGCCCCGCCAGAAGCAGACAGCAGAGCAGCCCGGGCCCCTCACCCTGCAGGCCCGTCAGCCCCTGTGCCAGGGCTGGCCTGTGACCAGACCTGCTTCCGGAAGTGGGCATAATGGAGTGCTGACTCTGAAATGATGTCAGGATTCCAACCCAGGCCTGCAGACATTGAAGATTTGGGCCTTAAATCCCACCCACCTCCACACTGAGCCACCGCACTGACCTGACCAGGTGGAATCTCATGGTGAGTTGCATCTCATTTGGATCATTGGCACAAAGACTGTCAGCCCTGCAAGTGGAATTTTCAAAGGCCAGTGTGGGAGCTGGAGGAAGGTGGTCAAAAGGTACAAACTTCCAGTTATAAGATAAATAAGTCCTTGGGATGTAATGTACGACACGATGATCACAGCTGACACTGCTGTATGATCCATAGGAAAGTAAGAGAGCACATCCTAAGAGTTCTCATCATAAGGAGGCATTTTTTCCCCTTTTTCCTTTTCCTCTTTCTTCTCATTGTATCTATATGAGAAGATGGATATTAGCTGAACCTTCTGTGGTAATCATTTCACAATATACATAAATCTAACCATCACACCATATGTCTTAAACCTAATACAGTGATGTATGCCAATTATTCTCAATAAAACTGGAAAAAAAAAAGAAAAGCCTATTTGGTTCTTGCAAGTGCCTTGGTCCCTTCCACCATAGAAATGTCACATCCCTCTCATCCTGGTCATGCAGGTTTCTTTCCACTGCTCTCCACACATGCACACGTGCATCCAACACTCCAAATTCACCAAAGCGTCCTGATCAGCGTTCTCAACTACTGATCCCCTAAAACGACCAGAAAGTAGTGTGACTTTGGACCACTTCATGATTTCATTCGGCCTATAAAACACTGCTTATGGGACTTCCCTGGTGGCACAGTGGTTGAGAATCCACCTGCCAATGCGGGGGACACGGGT
The DNA here is from genome assembly GCF_000442215.2 of Lipotes vexillifer. Classification (NCBI taxonomy): domain Eukaryota; kingdom Metazoa; phylum Chordata; class Mammalia; order Artiodactyla; family Lipotidae; genus Lipotes; species Lipotes vexillifer. Next base: position 4,719,064 of record NW_006784503.1, on the reverse strand, counting down.
TCAATCCCTGGTCTAGGAAGATCCCACAGGCCACAGAGCAACTAAGCCCGTGCACCACAACTACTGAGCCCACATACTGCAACTACTGAAGCCCGTGCACCTAGAGCCCATGCTCTGCAACAAGAGAAGCCACCGCAATGAGAAACCCACGCACTGCAACAAAGAGTAGCCCCCGCTCACTGCAACTAGAGAAAGACCGTGGGCAGCGACGAAGAACCAAC
>NW_006784503.1:4705450-4718435 GCF_000442215.2 Lipotes vexillifer | reverse complement strand
CCCAACCCAGCCAAAAAAAAAAAAAAAACACTGCTTATGCTGGTGAAATAAGCACCATTATTCAGTAACCGAGGATATATCCAGCATAGCATCTGGTCCATGCACGGTGCCCAGTAAATAATTCTTGCTGGACCCACAAGTACTAGGAGCACCTCTCGTATTACTGTTTCTCACACTTCTTCTGTTGAAATGCCCCTAAGAGCTAACAGGTTTGTTTCAGTTCCTGATTCTCTTTGACCCCCTTACTCCTCCTTTATCCCTGAAGACCCCTCCCCTGAGAGACAGCCCATCCCGAGCAACATGGCCGAGTCTGAGGTGGGTTCCACAAAGGCAGTGCCCCAGCTTCCTCTGAGCCACACACATAGCCTCAATCATCACCCCCAGAGAACAGTTTTCCCCCAATATCTCCTCAAATTCTTCAGTGTTCAAATTAAATAAAAACTGTGCACTCTGAGGCCTGTAATACCTCCTGAGGGCATGAACAAACAAGTCAAAGCATAACCAAGGTGACTGCCCATCGTCTCTCTCCCCCACTGTCCTTTGCTCCCTGCATTCCAAGGTCTGTGGTTCCCAGGCTTTTAGATTTCATGGAAGTAAAATATTGAATTAATTTTCGGTTTTCCATTTAATTTTGATTCATCGAATTAGCCATTGAATTTTTTTGAAGTTGCGAAAGAACTTGACCCTTCAAATCTAGTCATTGTTCAAACGAGATTCTTTATACCTGATGTCATAGGCCAGTTTATTTTAAAGTCTGAATAAATATCAAGTCACTTTTGGCAGGGATGGAAGTTACCTACCATGCCGTCAGAGTGCCCAATACAAACACCTCTACAGAGACGTTCTGTCTCTTACATGAAGAAGTGAGTGTTTTGAGTTATTTGTTTCCCTGGCCTAAAATGCCCTCTGCCCTCCTGCAGATCCCGCCTGTCTTTCAAAACTTAACTGAGGTCCCACCTTCTCCAGAAGTCTTTCTAGCCTACTCTGGTTCTTTGGAATCTCTTTCACCTCTGAATCCCACATCACGTCTAGTCCTTCAAGTAAGCCTTTAATTGCAAGGCTGTCTTTTGTTGTTCACCACACTTTCAAGTGTGTTATTCTGGTCTCCGGATGTAGATCGTAGTGGGCAGGGCCCATGTCCTTTACTTTTTCTGGGTCCTGCCCAAGAGGAGCAGGTGTAGACTGAGCCCTAGAAGGGGCTCAAACGTCCTTGCTGATGGGTTGACTAGATCTTTCCACCGATGGTCAGTCTCCACGGAAATCCCTCTGTGACCAGACAGTAATCAGCTCTCAGTACTGCATTCTGATATGGTAAAGGGATTCCACCCTGACCTCAGTAAAACCACATTCCAGCCAACTGACTACCTTCATAGGATTCTAGGTGAGAAGTTCAAGGGGAAAAAGTGAACTATGGTAACTTGCAATGCATCGTACCACCTACCCAAACAACTGGCATAAGACATGGAACCTAAATACTATGAAAGAAATAGAAGATGCTGATGGGACTCAGAGGAAAAGAGAATTTTCACCAAGGGTGATCAGGCAGTGTAGACAGTAGTGGAAGGCACCCAATTATGGAATCAACCAGACCAGGACTCAAGTATGGCTCTGTCACCTGCTAACTCTATGACCTCAGCCACTATGATGCCTTTCAGCTCACAGTGTGTCCGAGCTCATGGGCGACACCAGCGAGCTTGGTACCAACTCTGACTCTCGGGCTCCACCCAAGGCCTCCAGATGAGAATTTGCATTTTAATGACAATTCACATGTCTGTTAGGGTGTGAGAAGCCTGCGGTACAGGATGATGGTTATTGCTGCTTCTGGGTCCACTTCTTCTTATGGCACAGCGGGCCTCCAGTTCAACCTCTCTCTTGTGAATCACTCACCAAGTGGTCGGGGCTTGGAGCTAAACTAATCAGTGCATCCTATGGCCCAGGCCACAGTGGCTGGTCCATGGATGGGCATGTGGCCCAGATCAGGCCAACCAGGGTCAATCAGATACAACAAGGCTGGTGGGGTTTTTTGGTTTGTTTTTTGGGTTTTTTTGTGGTACGCGGGCCTCTCACTGCTGTGGCCTCTCCCGTTGCAGAGCACAGGCTCCGGACGCACAGGCCCAGCGGCCATGGCTCACGGGCCCAGCCGCTCTGCGGCATGTGGGATCTTCCCAGACCGGGGCACGAACCCGCGTCCCCTGCATCGGCAGGCGGACTCCCAACCGCTGCGCCACCAGGGAGGCCCCCAGGCTGGTGTTTGATCACATGGAAAGCTGACTTGATCTTCCCCTCAAGATGAGGAGAGAGGGTGTGGGATTGTCACTCCTATGAAGCATCTTATGACTACCGCGGACCTGAAAATGGGCCACGGACCACATAAGGAGAGAAACAGAGAGACAACCCCTTATGCTGCTCTTCAAAACTTGATAGAGGGAGCCGGGTCTAAGAAACTATTTAATTACATGACCCAGTAAATTCCCTGTTCGATTAAATCAGTTTGGGTTAGGTTTTCTGACACTTGAGAATAAATGAGGCAGCGTGTTGAAAGCATCACACGGAGTTGCTCTGCTGATGCTATGGCCGTGGTCGTGGCCCCTGCAGTGATCACGATGGCAGTCGAACTTGTCCTTGAAGTCTTTGGAGATTTTCAGTGTCTCCAACTTAACATAGATGAAGGAGGAAAACCTCAAGATGAGCTTTGCTGAACTTTGACTAATCTAGACAAAACGGAATGCTCTAGGCTATTTTCTTTTGCAGTATAAAGTTGGGAGCACAAAAATTGAGGGCTTGAAGGCATCTGAGCAAGAGACCAAGAGAATCAGCTCTTACACGTTATGAGTCTGTTCTCCTAAGGGAGAAAACACTCTCCCCTCTCCTGATGCTTCCTTCTAGTAGCCTCTCTCACTGCCAGGGCATACAGATGCCTATCTGGGTGGCATTTAGGAAGCATAACTGGGCGAGCTTGGGTCAGCTCTGCGCTTCTTTTTCCACTCTGAGAAGAATGCGAGTTCTCCGCTGCTGCTTTATGCTGTTAGTCACACCTGGGGTTGATGCCATACATCAGGGTCCAGGCACCCCCGGCCATCTTACCTGTGCCAGCCCCCCACCTGTACACCCGCCCCAGGCTGGTGCTGCACAGAATGGATGGCCACGTTGGCCCAAACTGAGGTCAGTCCTGAAAGCCACTTGGCCCAGCCAGGCAGAGTCAGATCCTCCCTACATGGCCTCTCTCTTAGTTTACTGTCTTAGTTCTTAACACGTTCAGAAGTCAGGCAGGGAAGAGGGCTGCTCTTTGGGGGAGACCCCATGAAAGCTGCAGTAGTCATGGTAGATTGGAGGGCTGAAATGGAAGTAGGGGAAGGAGCTTTGAAGCCCCCGCAAAGGGCTAAGGCTGTGTTAGTGAGAAGACACGGAGAGACAAGGAGAGAAAGGGACAGAGGTGAGAGACAGTGAAAAGGCAGCATCCTGAGGAGTGGGCATTTTATCACCTGCAGGCTGGATGGAGAGGCTATGATACAGGGAAGGATAGAGGAGAAATTAAATGTCAGGGTCGACAGGGTGTCCAGATGGGAGAATCCAGTGGGAAACAGACATGTGAGGCTGACTGTCAGAATGGAGAGGGGGAGGGGTACTGCCTAGAAGTAAAAACTGAAACGCAGACTCGTGGATGAAATCCAGTGGGGGGAAATGTGGAGGGAAGGGCCGTGTGGGACGTCCCTGTTCAGGAAGGCTCAGGAGACCAAGGAGCAGGTGAGCCCACAGCGAGAGGGCAGTGATGAGAAGCGTGGAGTCCACGGGAGGCGGGGTCTCTAGAAAGAAGAGACCCTAAAAGAGTTCAAACAAGGCGCTCCTGGTCAAAGTCGTGGTGAAACATCACAGCTTTACCCTATAGCAGTCAGGCTACAGTGTCACACCAGGAAACAGTAGCTCTGCCCCCATTCCAGCCAGAGTCCCTTTCCGGCCGGCTACTGAATTCCTGCCACCTTGCTGGGTGCCTTTTCTGATTGACTCCAGCTGAAATGAATCCCAGAGAGATGACTGGTTTTTCAAAGTTGTGCCTCTTTAAGCACTTAGTGGGGAAAAAAGAAAAAGTTGCATAAAAGGAACCACAGAGACTTAAAAAAAAAAAAGTCATCCGATAAGCTGCATTCAAATCTCCTACTTAGGAAAGAAATTACTGTTAGCTGCTAAGGTCGAAGAATGAAATAAAGACATGGCTCTGAATTTTCAACCCCAATTTTTCATTCTGGTCACACGTTATGACTTCTCTGTGGATTTGACATTGATTCTACCATTTAAAGCAGCCATGCAAATGTGTGCTGGCCCTGAGGTCTGGGGGATGGCTGGCTGCCTACCCGCCTCAGCCTGGTGCCCTGAGCACCTTGTAAGTATTGTAAATGGACTCTCCAACCAGAGAAGCTAGCACCGCCCATTATTCTATCAGTCCCCGCCCACCGCTTGACAGCTACCTGCCATGTGACATCCACAGAGAAAAATTTCCCTGGGGGTAATCAAGAGACAGAATCCTACTAAACCGTTTCTCCCAGGAATGGGTTATTTTTTAAATGGGAGATCAGCTGACATGAAAGAAATATTTTACACGAAGTATTTGAAAATTAAACACTGAATTACACTCATATTCTGCAGTATATCACTCTCTCCACTGGTGAGAATGAAAACTAGGAAAAGATTTGTGGCATATTCTTAAATAAAGCTTTTTGCAGGACTGAGGATATTCTCAAAGACTTTGCGAGGCCAAAGTAAAGAAACTATTTTCCCACAAGTATTTCAAGAGGAACTAAGTGTCCTACCAATGTAATTTTTCTAATGCACTTGGATTGAACGCTTAGACATTCTCATTTCAGTTTAGAACCAATTTTATTGTTCAACAAGATAGACATTATGAAAAAAGGACTCAACTTTCAGTGAACTAAAAGAAAAAAGGCAGTCTGCATCCATGTTGCCTTATCATTTGTCTCATCACTGTTATTACTATGTGCTCAGTAAATACACATGAAGCCTTTCCTCATTGCTCAGATGAAAGCACTTTTTGCATAAAGTCCATATTATTAAAATACTATCACATTCTTCCACATTAAACTGGTTGGGCACTATTTTCAGATTTTCTGCATTAAACTGAACACATTCTCAGTCACTATTTGAAAGCCAAGCAAACACATTTCAGAAGCCATCAGCACTTGGAAATCTTCTGCCTGGATCTCAGCTGCTATGGTCATGATTGTTCCACTCCTTCCTCGGTACAGCAGTAGAGAGCTTTCAGCGAAGAGTGCTACAGGTTTTGCCACTGCTTCTGTACTCAGTTGAGACCATGCCTGGTAGATTCTGGTGGACCAGAAATGAGATGGCCCTGGGCTCATTGATGGTGTAGCAGGCTTCGAGCTATGCTCATGCAGCCAAAAGCAAATAATTTAGTTTGAAGAGGGAAACTATCGTTCTCTCTTAACTTATGTCACAGACACATACTCTCCCTACAAAACTAGCTCATCTCTCATTTCTGTAACGATCAGCTACCCTCTGCCCACAGCACGAGAAGAATTGTGTCAGCAAAATAGAAGCAGTCATTCTTCCTTTCTGCCACTTGCAATTAAAGCTCAACGTCTCAGCTCAGCCTAGCAGGGGCACTCAGTCCTGCCTACTTTAAAAACTTGCCTGAAAGTAATAAGGGTTTTTTTCATTTTTAGGAAAGGGATGCAGATGGCATTTTGATGAGCATGACTTTATTGCAGTTATCAACATCCACACATCAGAGAGGTTGTGGTCGCACCCATGGTTTAGAACTACCTTCCAAGAACGACTAGATAAAGAAAAGGGAAAAAAACAAAAAAGGAGATCCTGCCATTTGCAACAACATGGATGAGTCTGGAGAACATCATGCCAAGTGAAATAAGCCAGACACAGCAAGAATAAAACTGCATAATCTCACTTATATGTGGAGTCTTAAAAAATCAAATACAGATACCACTTAAATGTAGAATCTAAAAAATAATACAAATGAACTTATTTACAAAACAGAAACAGGTTCACAGGCATAGAAAACAAACTTATGGTTACCAAAGTGGGGGAGTCATAAACTAGGAGGTCGGGATTAACAGATACACACTACCATATATAAAATAAATAAAGAACAGGATTTACTGTATAGCACAGGGAACTATATTCAATATCTTGTAATAACTTATAATGGAAAAGGGTCTTAGAAAAGAATATATATATACATACACATATATCCGAATCACTTTGCTGTGCACCTGAAACTAACACAATATTGTAAATCAACTCTGCTTCAATTTAAAAAAAAATCAATACAGAGAAGCAGAGAGCAGAATGGTGGCTACCAGGGTAGGGAGGTGGGAGAAATGGGGAGATGTTAGTCCAAGGGGACAAAGTTGCAGTTATGTAAGACGAATGTCTGGAGATCTTAAGGTACAGCGTGACGACTGTAGTTGGTAATACTGTCCTGAATACCGGAAGTTTGCTAAGAGGGTAGATTTCAGGAGCTCTCATCACAAAAGAAATACGGCAACTGTGGGAAGAGGCTATGTTAGTTAGTTTGACTGTGGTAATCACGTCACTAAGTCTGTGTATATCAGATCATCATATTGTACACCCCAGATATGCACAATTTTTATTTTTTAAAAATTAAAAGAAAATACATTTCTTCCACGAGAGTAAGTGACCCTACTGAGTTGGCATGTAGGGTTACCCTTGAACCTGGAACAATGGGCAGAGTATGGGTATCTTCTCAGGCTAGCTTTGTGGTCTAACAGGCAGAGCCCACTGACTTTTTAGCAGTACGCGGGCCTCTCACTTTTGTGACCTCTCCAGTTGCGGAGCACAGGCTCCGGACGCGCCGGCTCAGCGTCCATGGCTCACGGGCCCAGCCACTCCGCGGCATGTGGGATCCTCCCAGACCGGGGCACGAACCCGTGTCCCCTGCATCGGCAGGCAGACTCTCAACCGCTGCGCCACCAGGGAAGCCCAGAGCCCACTGACTTTTAAGACACCTTCATTTCTCTAAACTCCAATCAGTTCTTCTGGTTGTAGTCAGCATTTCCTATTTGAGTGTGTTTTGGTGACAGTTCACCCATAAGCAATCATTTATGCCACATACTATGCTAGGCGTGAGGAGTGAAGCTAAGTGCGGCCCAGGCCGTGCCCTCACGTTGCTCACATACGTGTTTGCTGTTGACTAGTTGTGTAGGTTGACTCTAAACTCTGGAGGTAGCTTACTTACTCTCTAGTTGAGGATGCTTTCTAGTTAGTTGGGTTACCATTAATGAAATGCAAGAAGCATATGCTTTTCAAAATAATGTACATGATGTCAATTGTATGACAGTTTTGTGTCTTTACATTTATTTTTAATTATGGAGTATCCATAATTACATAAATACTGTAACAAACACCCACAGAAATATCTGCGATTTAATAATTCTTAGCATTTTGATGTTTCCTTCAGGCCTTTCATTTTAGAAAGGAAAGAGCGATTTAAAAAAAAACGGATATAGTTGAAGTCCTTTTTATAAATGATATGAACATTGTTTTGCCTGTTTATAAACATCATATGTGGCGTGTGCTACTTGTCTTTCAATGACTAGCTTTCTTGACTTAATATTTTGTTTGAGAAATCTATCCATATTAATACAGTCCACCTACGGTACATGTTAACTGCTGTATAGTATTCCACTGTTTGAATATATGACAATTTGTTTATTCCTTAGCCTGAGATAGACATTCAGGATGTTAGAAAGTTCTTCCTTCTACCAAAAAAGTGCTGCATTGATGTTTTTGGCACATAACTCCTCAGGTACCAGGGTGAGAGATTCCCTAGGGTGTGTCCCCAGAAGTAGAATTGCTGAGTCAAGGTGGGCAACTCTCCACATTTGCCAGATATTACCAAATGGTTCTGCAAAGATCTGTACAGATCTGCATTTCCACACAGCAGTGTGGGACCATTATCATCGCTTCACATCTTCCCCAATATTAGTTATTAAACGACCTGAATATTTGCCAATCAGATAACTGTGCGATAGAGTCTCTGTTGCTGCGATCTGCATTTCCCTGGGGTTGAGCTCCTTCTCATATATTTGTTTCCCCCTCCGTTAACTATCTAATCATATTCCTTGCCCACTTTTCTCTTTATTGTTTGCCGTTTCTTCTTTTGAAAGTGTTATTTATATATTCTCATTTGTTACCTTTTTGGTAACATCTCTGTTGAGATACAATTCACGTACTATCCAATTCACTCACTTGATTCCTTTACTTTTAGTATATTCACAGAGTTGTGCATCCATCACTACAATCAATTCTAGAATCAATTTCTAGAATTCTAGAAATTTGTCATTAGCCCCTCACAAAAAACCTCTGTACACTTTAGCCATCACCCCTCTGTCTCCCCATTTCCCCCAGCCCTAGACAACCACTAATCTTTTTTCTGTCCCTCTAGATTTGCCTATTCTGGACATTTTGTATAAATGGAATCATACAACGTATGCTCTTTTGGAACTGGCTTCTTTCACTTGGCAAATTTCAAGTTTCCTCCATGTTGTGACATATATCAATACCTCATTTTTTCTGTAGAGGTAAAATACACATAACATAAAACTTACCATTTTCACCATTTTTAAGTGTACAGTTCAGTGCCATTAAGTATCAATACAAGGTAATGCCATCATCATCACCAACCATCTCCAGACCTTTTTTATCTTCCTAAACCAAAACTCTGTACTCATTAACCCCAAATCCTCCATCCCCCCTGCCCCCAGTCCCTGGCAACCACCATCGTACTTTGTCTCTGAATTTGACTACTCTAGGTACTACATACAAGTGAAATCATACAATATTTGTCCTTCTGTGACTGGCAATTCATTTAGCATCATGCCCTCAAGGCTGACCCACATTATAGAGTGTGTCAGAATTTCCTTCCTTTCTAAGGCTAAATAATATTCCATTGTATCTATATACCACATTGCGCTTATCCATTCATCCATGCATGGACATGTGGGTTGCTTCCACCTTTTGGATATTATGCTACTATGAACACTGGTTTACAAATATACATTCGGGTCCTTGCTTTCAATTATTTTGAATATATATCCAGAAATGGAATTGCTATGAGAGTTCTATGTTTCGTTTTTTGAGGAGCTGCCATACTGTCTTCCTGTTTACGTATTTTTAACACTTATCTTTACCGGTAATATTTGTCACAAATATCTTCCCCCAATATGTGGTTGTCTTTATCTTTATTGTAGAGTAATTTTAATTTAATATCAAATTTATGAATCTTTCCTTTATGGCTTTTGCTTCTCACATCTTATTTAGTATGATTTCCTATTCCAGTGTTGGAAGATGTTCTCCTACATTTCCGCATTTCCCATATAAGTCTTTAATTTACACGAATTGACCTCCTTGCATGTTGTGAGATAAAGATCTAATTTAACATTTCTTTCCCCATTTGGATAACCAAATATTCCAAACATCGAATCCAGACATTCCCCATTAATTTGTAATTCTACCTCCGTTCTAGACCAACTTTCCATATGGATCAATTTCTGGGGTTTCTGGTCTGCTCAATCGATTCATTTTCTATTCTTGCCTCAATACTTTTAATTTAAGCTTTTCAATAAGTCTTAATATTTAGAAAGCACGTCCCACATCATATTCTTTTCCATTCAAATCATCTTGTCTGTTGTTGGTCCTTTACTCTCACAAGTGAATTTTAGGATTCTCTGTTCAAGTTCCATGAACTGCATTGAATTTATAGATTAATATTAACTACAACTTTGTGCTATTGTACCTTCCCATCCATAATACCAAGATCCCGACTCCAGCTGCTTCATTTTACAAGTAAGAACCCCATTGACGTTCCCACGACCACGCAGAGAATCCGAGGAAGAATGAAGTTAGAACCCAAGTCCCATTGCCCAAGTGCTTCTTCCACTAACTTCAAATAGGGACCCCCCTGCCCCCTGAGAAAGCTTTGCCTTCTATTGTCCTTCTACTTAAGTCCAGGCATTAAGTCATCCATCCACTCCATTAGCATTTTGAGGCCAATAGGCCTTGGGCTTAAGGTGTAGGCACAGTCCCTCCTCCAAGCCTCCACTGGGATGCAGCTGTGGGAGCTGAGTGATGGCCCAGAGCCATCCCTGGAATCTCCGATTGGCTCTGAGCCCTTGCGTGGTTAGCGGAGAGGGGCAGAGGCAGCAGCTGGGGGGAAAGAGAGCGGCCTGGGGTTAGTGGAAGGACGCAGTGCTGGGGGTCTGCGGCTGTACATGAGAACCATGCTGACTCATGCTCACCAACCCACAGGAAACAAAGGAACAGAAACCAGAGCGCCAGCGTATTAATTTATTGTTAAAACAAAATGTGACCGCCTAGGGCACCAGCACTTACTGCCTATGGCCAAATATTTGCTCCTTGAAGGCAAATTACACAGGATGCCAAATTATAGCCAGAAGTTTGCTTGGTGAACTCAGAGCCAGAGCAGGGAGAATTGAATTTGTCCTGATGTGGATGTGTCCTGACGTCAGGTGTACTTGCCTCCATAACAAGGCATTGTCAGTGCTGGAGATGATGGTCCCAGGTGGGGGGCCTCTCCCTGCAGTGGCTGGACATCAGTGTCTGCGCCCTGAGTCCCTTCCCTCTGCTTCCAAGACGGCTGGTTCTACTCCCGAAACACACTCTCTTTCTCTGGACAAGATCATGTAGGATCTGATTGGGGCCAGGTTTTTTTGCTCCTCTAATTTCAATTATACTTTAACTTTTAGAGTGGGGTTATTTCTAATTTCTTGGAGATAAGAAGAGACAGGAAGAAGCCCCATTTGGCCAGCAAGGAAACTGAGGCTCAAAAAAGTTAAGGAACTCACTTATCCAAGGTTGCCCAGATAGCGATTGCATGAACTGAATTTCAAGCCAGGTTTTAATCCAACTGAAAGGGGGAAATGTCTGAAAACACACTGAAGGTTAGGTGGCTAAATTTGGGGCCTAACCGCATCAGCCTCTGAGGTTAGGAACTTGAAAGCAGAGACCCTGACTTCTCCTCCTGTATAACTTCCCACAGGGCCTGGTCCAAAGTGTGCTCACACAGGCCCTTCGTACATTGACAGCTGAGCTCTCCCCTCCATCCCAAATGGACCCAAACACACACAGAGGTGTCACACACCAAGCCACATGGTTTTCCTTCTCCCATCAAGCCACCTTTCAATCCACACAGGGTCTACTTCAAGGGGCGCCTGGAAGTTTTTCCTCGACGGTCCACCAGCCTCCTCTCCCTGCCCCACATGCCTCTGGCTATTTCTGGCCCCCTGGGACACCACCCCCTCCTGGAGCTGCTCCCCAGTGTCCTTGGGCTGGTGATGTCCATTATTTCTGGCCCCATCCCCAGAGGCAGAGGCGGGTCCTACCCATATAGCCTGGACCAGCACACCTTTCTCTGACCATGGCCATGGCCTTCATCATGAGTGTGGGGTCTCTTTGCTAGCAAAGTCTCTGTGCCTCCCCCGAGGTGACCAAAGATCCTCTCCCTGCCAGGACTTTGGAGCAGAAGGAAGGAGAAAGTGAGATCAGAAGAAAATTCCATCTGGCCACATATTTAACAGATATGCGTTTAGTGTCTGTGGGACAGATGTGTTGCAACGAGCTGAGTCCTGGAAGAAGCCGGGACACTAGGGTTCTCGTCCCAGCTCTGCCACCAACTCAATGGGTAGCCTTGAAACTGCCAGTTTAACCTCTCTTTGCCTCAGAGATCATCCAGCCCAAACCTTCTTACATTGCAGTTTCCTATCTGATACAGTTCTCATCTCTGGTAGCCTGTGATTCTCTGTGCCTGAGCATTTTTAAGTATTATTCAAAAGTAGTATAAAAGAAATAATCCATTTAGTAAAACATATACAGAGAACCATATTCCAATGAGATGCAAGTCATCTTACAATTACTACAACAAAATGATTCTGGATGATTCAATGAGGTCAGCCCAAAATGGCTTAGAAGAATGGATGACTGCCTTGAACATCAAATACCTGAATAGGAAAGGAAAAGGAAGCGATGCTATCATTTAAGATTTCCTATACGTTACTATAAGTGATTTTGTGTTTTGGCTTTTATAGTAGGAAAAAAATATCTACCTGTAGAATACACAAATGAGTTGTCCATTTTCACAGGTACATTATGAACAAGAAGAATATTTATCGTGTGAGACAATACAACTGTGTTTATTTAAGCTTGTTTTATTCAAGGCGACAAATTTAGAACGTATAGGTTGTAAGGAGAACTCAATTTTTAAATCTGTTTCCATTGAGGGTTCTTTCTTTTCTGACTTCTTTCAGCTTCCTTTTCCTTATCTCAGGAGTTCCTGAACTGGGTCTGTGGACATTAAGACGCTTATAGATGCACTTCAGAGGGTCCTTAACCCCTAAAATTGAAGGGCATATGTGCTCTTATACACTAGCTTTCATCTGATTTTCAAAGAGACTCTGGACCTCAAAATGGCCTCTGATTATGCTCCTTGTTCAAACGCAGAGGAGAAAATGGTCTAAGCAAGACCTGTATGTGAACAAGCAGCTTAGCGGAAAGAATCTTGGATTCTGGCAACAGAGAGACCCGGTTGAAATCAACCTGCCAGAACAACCCTACTTCTGGACAAATTACCTGCGCTGTAAGTCTCAATCTCCTCCTGTGGGTAATAGCATTTGCCCGCTTCATGGGGTTATTGTGAGGATGAAATTATTTAATATCTGTAAACCCCAGTGCCCCGCTGGTGCTCGGTGGGGGTATATGTTATGGCCCCCCCAGAGCCTTCTCCCTGGGGTGACTCCCAGCGACCCAGCACACCCCCGGGACCCCACCATGGCCGGAGAACTAAAACACAAGCCCAGGCCACCAACTCAACCTCTCTCTACTTAATGTTCTGTTGCCTTCAGGAGTGACGCTTCTCTGCAAGAGCGGGTTCTATGAGCGTGGGCTCTCCGCTGGGCAA
>NW_006784503.1:4696025-4704944 GCF_000442215.2 Lipotes vexillifer | reverse complement strand
AGCGGTTTCTATGAGCGTGGGCTCTCCGCTGGGCAATGTCCAGCTTGCAGGCTCCAATGCCTCCTCCCGCCCTGCAGACTTTACCAGAGGGGAAAGGGCTCCCACACCCACCTCAACACTCAGCCTCGACACAGTTGCCTCCTTCCACCTTTGGCAACAAAGCCACTTCCTTGTCCTCGAGGCACCTACGGATCCCACTTCTACTTCCTCCTTGACTTTCGTTTCTCATACCTTGTCTTGAGCCACATCCTCTGTGCTAGAAACAGTTCCCACTTCCGGTTCGCCCAGCAGCCTCTGAGCACTTCCTCCATGGCTGTCCTCTTTATCAGGAGCTTCGACACCCACATCTCCAGGGGATGTTTCTAGATGTGCAGTCGACCCCGATTGGGAAGACAACAAGTTGGTAGTTTCCTATAAATATGCTGTGAGCTGGAGGCCAGGGGGCCTGTCCTGCTCCCGGGGCCAGTTAGGGACAGCACACGCCTGCTAGCTCCCACCGTGAAGCCAAAGAGAGAGAAAACTCCTCAAGCGAGTTGCTAGAACTTGCTGCCTAACGCTGTTTTTCCTGTTTTCCTGGATAAGGAAGAGGGGTCTGCATTCAAACCCCCAGCTCCACACCAACTAGCCTGTGGTCTGGGGCCCTTAACCTCTGTAAGCATCATTCTAGCAGGCAAATAAGACACCGTCTCTATTCAAATACAGTCATGAGGTTGATATTTGATGGATTCTGTACCCAAACTAGCCAAGAGCTGAAGGAGGAAGAGAAAGACAGAGCCTTTCTGGCTGAGGTCAGGAAGAAGGGAACATTGGAGATGAGCCCTTCCAACTCCTGTGAGCTTAGAAAGGAGTTACAGAGTGAGGGTTTATACAAGATTGTCCCATGGTAATAATAACTTCCACCATTTATTGGGAATCTACTTGGTGGCAGGTGTTAAACACGCCTTGTTTCTTATTCTGGCAACGTGCATGTTATTATTCCCATTTTGCAGATGTGGAACGTGAGGTGGAGAAGTCAAGATCTTTCCCTCACAGTCGTGGTAGAGCCCGGTTTGTCTGGTGCCACCATGACTGCCACACCCCCTCTCCCAATGTTATCACTTGTGGTACTAGAAGGAAAGATACGGCCATAGATGTCATTAAGTGTTATAACAAGATGATGAACCAGGAGGCCTCTGGCTTTTCCTCTCTCTTTCTTATAAGACAGTCCTTCCATAGGGACCTGGGACATGGCCAGATCTAAATCCTTGGAAAGAAGCAGAAGCAGACAGGGAGGCAGGGAAAGGGGTACCAGACCCTGGTTGGCTCCAGCCTATCCATGGAGTCTGGAGTCCTTCCCATGGGAAAAAGAGGCCCGTGTCACGAAACCCAAAACTCACGAGGTAGTGACAGCTCCATGATGGGCTTGGTCACTTCCGCAGCTGGACACACCCCAAGTCACGGCAGAACTCCCCAACTCAGTCAAACAGAGTGCCTGAGTGTCTAGACTTACACATCTGTTGAGCATCCAGAAAGGCAACCAAAGTGCAGTTCTTCCCATGTGGTTCTGCTGTACTTAGCAAAGTCAGAGTCCCATTCTTCAGACATGAAGCTGGGCCCAAACTCCAGGGTCAGCTGATTAGACTGAGAGCTCTGGCCCTTGGCAGAGTGTGGGGTGGCCAGTGCCTGAGGTCCCAAACCTCTTTCCCCTACCAGGTGTTATCAGGTGAGACGGTGCCAGGAGGCTCCTCTCGGGAAGGGGGCTGCATCAACTGAGCGAAGCTGCAGGGAATTGAGACCAGAGGTGGTCGAGAGTGCCCCAAGGGGCCATAGGAGTTGCTGATGAAGCAGCCCCCTGCCCCGGGTGACTGCCTGTTAGCACAGAGGGCGTTCCTTCATCAATCCCCTGAGAAGCGCCGAGACGGAAGGACACGAGATGCACCGTCAGCTGGTATGAAGTCCCTGCTCCCCCAGTTATTAGCTCTGTGGCCTCGAAGAGGTTTCGTTTTCCAATTCTTTAGACCTTTATTCCTTGTCTGTAAAGCAGAGTTAACAACATCCTTTTACAAAGGGGTCGTAACGTAACCGAAAGTGGGGTCCAGCTGCTCGCCACTCAAAAGCCAGTAAAGAAGCAAGTTGGTGGAAAGGAAAGTTTGCTGTATTTCGGATGCTGGCAACCAGGGGTGGCGGGGAGGGCAGACGCCTGTCC
The DNA here is from genome assembly GCF_000442215.2 of Lipotes vexillifer. Taxonomy (NCBI): domain Eukaryota; kingdom Metazoa; phylum Chordata; class Mammalia; order Artiodactyla; family Lipotidae; genus Lipotes; species Lipotes vexillifer. The sequence continues at coordinate 4,702,759 of NW_006784503.1, read as the reverse complement.
AAAGGCCAACTCCCACACTGACCCTGACAATCAGCGGGCAAGAGTTTTATAGACGGAGGGAGGGGGCTACATGCAGAACCAGCACCGGCAGGTCTGACGGGCATCTTGAAATTGGTCATGCGGTGGTCTGACCAATCAGCGTCATCTTGATTGCTTAAAGTACAGTTCATCTTCACTTCCAGGGTCGGTTTGTTCCCATTTCTTTGCAGCCAGTTCTCGGAATTGTGGCAGCTTATGTCAAGTCTACAGCCTGGTCTTCGTGTAGTTAACCTCTTCCACCCGGTGGAGGCTTCAGTATCTATAAGACAGCTCCCAGGATATGGCTCAGAATATTATCTAGAGCCCTTGGGAAGGAACTAAAGGTCCTTGACTTCGCTTACTGACCAGACTGCTATTACTTTGTCCTATTTGAACTGCTTTTCTTTGTTTCTGCATTCTCTCACTTCTGATTAAACTCATTCTTTGGCTAAAGTTTTTCTACAGACAAAAGGCAGGCGGAGGACAAGGCAGGCAAGGACCACAGAGCACTGCTCTGCTTCAATAAGAGCTAATGGAGATGATGTGGGTAACGCCTTTTGCACACAGCAGGTCCTCAGTACAGGAGAGCTGACGTTATCATCACTTGGTTGGGTACCAAAATGGCAGTGGTCATCACTAGGCTTCTAGAAAACTGTAGAACAGGATTCAGCATCAGAGCCAGGAAATCCTACTGCCATCAAGTTGTGCACAAGGGCCCCACAGGGCAAATTTGGTAAAAGCCTGTCCCATCCCAATACACACACACACACACACACACACACACACACACACACACACACACACACTCTTAACGGCAGGCCCTGAAGGCCCCCAAAGGATTATGAGGCTCCTGATTCACAAGTCAGATGCATTTCTTTTTATTTATTTATTTTTTTAACATCTTTATTGGAGTATAACCACTTTACACTGTTGTGTTAGTTTCTGCTGTATAACAAAGTGAATCAGCTATATGTACACATATATCCCCCTATCCCCTCCCTCTTGCGTCTCCCTCCCACCCTCCCTATCCCACCCCTCGAGGTGGTCACAAAGCACCAAGCTGATCTCCCTGTGCTATGCGGCTGCTTCCCACTAGACATCTATTTCACATTTAGTAGTGTATATATGCATTTCTTGAAGGACGTTACTTACAATGCTTAGCTTCCCTCTCTTTCCAGAATCAAGTGCTCCCAAAGCCTTGAGCCTGAGAGCCGCACTAAGTGCTAACAAATTGTTAAAAGGCAGATGATTTTCTTGTGGTTTCTCACCCTCAACTCCCCCTCCCAGCAGGTTTCATCAAATGATTGATAGTCTCCATGGAAACTGCTAAAGCCCTGCTCACCTGAAATCCCTGCCCCTACCTGCACCAGCCCAGCCAGTGGGGCAGTCCTGTCCTGGCTGCTGAGTTACTCAGCTTTTTCAGATCCCTGAACAAAGGTCATTTTGAAATGGTTTACTTGGCTGGGAGGTGAGTACTTTGTTCCTGAAACCAGGTGCCAAGATGATAAATACTTCCCTTTAACGGTTGGAGGGTTATCAAACAGGGAATCAGAGGTCTGACGAGCATTAGAATAATCAGATGGATGGAAACAAGGAAGAACCTTCACCAGCCCATCAACCTGAGAGTACTTTCTGGAGAAATGTGAGCCAGAGAAGTTAGACTCGTCTCCACAATAGCCATTGTTTATGACATTTATACAAAGCACCACCTGAGAAAGCAGCCACTTGTTGTCAGGGCTTGAAAAAATACATGCGTAAACTCAGCACAGTGCAGCACAGCCAGGATAACGGCTGTCCCCTGCCAGCTGCTGGGACTGTGCTGAAGCCCCTTTCCATATTCAAAAAGGTTGTTTCAAGTACATTGCAGCAGGGAAAACCAATGAGGGAAAATCACAAACTATATCCGGCTACGAAGAGTTCCGAGTGGGGGAAAAAAAAAATCAAGCTTTCCTAATCTACGTAGTTCCCTGCCAGACAAATGACAATGACAGGGATTGAAATTAAAAGGGAAGGGACACAATGCCCTTTTCATCTAACTTCAAGGGCAGGTTCTTTTGCTTTGCGGCAACGTTTGCCAACCCCTCACCTAGGATTCTCCCCAGGGACATAGGAGACTTTTCAAGCCTCTCATAAGAGCTCACAAAACGGCTTTAGAAACAGGACTAACCTTTTGCAAGTTGAGAAGTCTGGCTTCGTGTTTTATCTCAGGGAGAAAAGGGAGCCACAGGAAGCAAGACTAGAAACGAACACCAGCAACAAACTAAGTTAGTAGCTCTGAACACCCAGGAACATATCCGTGCTTCATTCATTCAACCAGCCTTTGTTAAACTATTACCTACCGGACACTGGGAGTTACTGGGACGTAAAAATGAATAAATCTGGGTCTGCGTCCTTGAGGAGCTCACAGGGAAAGACAGGCACTAAGAAAACAATTACGTTACCGGGGGCCAGCAGCACAGCAGGGGTAGGAGCCCACGATACCGGAACCAGCTGGTCCACTGTGGGGTTCGAGGACAAGGGGAGTTTGCTGCAGGGAGAAAGGTAGAGATTGGATAAGAAAGGATGAGATTGAAAGTTCAGAAATGGGAGTTCCAGCCACATGTGAAGGCGCACCTCTGCTTTCCTCGGTGCCTTATTAGAATGCCTGCCTCCTGACACTGCAGAACTGTTCTAAGGTTAATGGGAAAATGTGGGAAACCATCCTGAGAATTTTCAGGAAAGATCCTAAAATCATCACATTTGAGAGCTCTTTCGTATTAGTCAGACTTCTGGTCCTAATCAACATGATTCCATCTGGCACCATTTTTATCGCTGATTAAGGTCAACTGCTATTTTTTAAAGTATACTTATTTCCTTAAAGATCTTCAAATACATTTCTGTGTTTTAATCAATTAAGGAGTATTTACTGAACACCTCCCTTGTGCCATATCCTGTTTGACATCTATAAATAAGTCTTTAAAAGTGCAACCAAGCAAGAGTCTATCAGCGGCACCAATCTTCTGGTTTCCACTTTCATTTGGTACTCAATAAGTATGACTTTTTTTCTTCAAGAAAATGTATAGCCAGTCACGCTTTTTTATGTTTTTATTTTCTGTGCAAAGAGCCTCACTTGCCATAGAAATAAAGACAATGGCATTTGGCAAGAGAAGCAAATATTATATGTGGAGATCGGGATTTTACCATCCGCGGAAAATGGACTTAACAAGCTAAAGTCTAAAATTTGACACTGTTGGTGTTTCTAATAGTAACAGATTTGAGAGAGCGAGTTGGCTGACAGTACCAACAAAAAGTCAGCAGTTCGTGGGGTAGCCCGGGCTCAGCCATACGACAGAACCCGTATCTTCCTCTGCACGCATGCCCATCATCGGCTGTCCTGTTAAGCTTCACTGAAGGGATGACCAGCCTTCCCAGGGGCTCTGTGACAATGCACTGACTCAGTCACTTCGCCCTATCTTGTCTGAGTTATATCTGGGCACTGTTTTGTTTTTTGTTTTTCTTTCTTTTTCCTTTAAGCAGACAGAAGAAAAAGAATGCCAAGATTACTGATGCATTAAGTGATTGAGAAATGTTTGCCATTTAAAGCCATTTCACTTCCTGCCTAACGCCACAAAGAAGCTTTTTAATAAAGTTAGCCTTGCTTTTCTTAATGTCACTATGCATCTGGCTTGTTTTGCCTGCTTTTCAACACTGGGTATAATAATGAAATGCTTGTTTCCATTACGTAGAACAACCAGATTTCAAGGCAGTTGATGAAGAGAAAAAAAGTCAGTGGAAGCCCCAGAGGAGGACAGAGAGAAGGGATGAGCATGGAGATGGAGATGGCCCAGTGGGAGCAGAGACAGCAGGCAACAGGGACCCGGATCCTCACACTCTGCTCTGAAGGCTGCCGTCAAGTTCCCATGGGAATCAGAACCCTCAGGCTGTGGACGGACGGACGGTGAACAGTTAGCAGCTCCCAGAGCAAGGGCCACCCTCGCTTAGCATTTGTCCTTGCTTGCCAAGCCCTACAGTTGGCACGTGACTTTACCCAGCTTAAGGCAAAAAGAGAAACACCATGAATGACTTTGAGATCTCCCAAAGCAGGGAGAACCCATACCTTCTGCGAGGACCAGCATTGCTCCGGTCAAACCTCACTGTTGCGACTAAAACCCAAGTTCTCCGTGTGATGCACAGAATAGCTAACTTCAAATAGCGACAGCTACGGCTTCTTGAGTGCTTACTCTGTGCCAAACACTCCACGTTTTTTGTATATCTTCCCATTTAATCTCCTTGACACCTTGCAAGACAGGTGTTGCTCTCTCTCTTTACAGATGAGGAAACAGAGACATAGAGTTAAGCGATTTGATCTGGGTCAGCTGTTAGTAAAGCCACACCCAAGGGGTGCGAATGCAAGTCCATGCTCTTGATTACCAGACGCACCACTCCAGGGCTTTCTGGTCTACCTCCCAAGTACCTATGTTTGAGAAGGCCCATTCCCAACAGTGTGGCCCTATCTGTTCTTCAGCGCTTACTCAGGGCCTACTCTTGTGCAGGCACTAAAGAGGACGAGATGAATAGCAGGGTGTCTGTCCTCGAGAACTGTGCTTTCTAGTATGGTGGCTGCTATCGATCACAGCAAATGTGGCCAGTCTGAATTGAGATGGGTAAAGTGTACCATACAAACCAGATTTCAAAGACTTAGTATGAAAAAGAGTGAAAAATAGCTCACTAATCATTTTTCTGCTCATTACATATTGAAATGATATTTTTAATATATTAGGTTAACTGAAATATAGGTTTTAATTTATTTTCATGTGTTTCTTTTTACTTTTATAAACGTGGCTATGAGACAGGTTAAAGTTATGCACGTGGCTCACGTTACACCTCTCTTGGGCAGTGCTGCCTTGAGGCCCATGCCTGGTGAGGGTGATAAGTGAACAGAGCTGTCCCTGTGACACAGGTAGGCAAAGAAAATGAAGGAAGCACAAGGGTGAGGTCACGGGAGAGCAATGAAATGCTACACAAATATGAAGGTCAAGCCCTTCTTATTGATCATCTAGTTGACTGGACAGGTAATCTACCATGCTCACCGGCCTCTCAGTAACAACCCAATAAAGTCATAGGGACTGGATAAGAGTAGGACAAAGTCTGACAGCAAGAAGATGGTGGCTTCCATTCTGGACACGTGCATCAGCTCAGATGCAAGCTCTGCTCTGGTTTCCACTTTGATCTGGCCTTTATTTGTATCGAGTATTCCAGACCCAGAACCTCCCTCCTCCTGACCAGGACAAGTTCAACTCCCACTTGCCTTATGTTTATAAACCACTCTCTTTAGCCCAAACTTCTTTGCAGACTGTGACATACACTATCTGTTATCCAGTCAATATCCATTCCTCCCTTGTTTCCTGCTGGAAGAATCCCTCTTTGGTTCACAGCAGCCATCAGCCAGCCCCAGATGATGGTCACGATTGCTCAAAGCCATCTTAACAATTCTGCCCCTCACTCTTCAACCTCCGTCATAGCAAGAGGGGCATCAACCAATTCTGGGCTTGAGACCAAAGCCAGAGACTTCAGGACTGGAGTCTTTAAAACTTTGCTGTCTTGATAAAGTGGGACCCGGCAGGGCTCAAAATATCTCTCCTTGCCCTGCCACCTTCATCCTGCCTCAGTCATGACAGCTGGGGCTGTAACAGCCCTAATGCAACTGTTAGGGGAACCCCAAGAAAATTGCAGAAGGTTGTCACCAATAACACCAATCTTCTGGACCAGTGCCAGCAATCACTTACCTCCAGTTTTCCTGTTCTGTTAGAAAAAAATAAACCCCTTATTCTTTATACCCCTGCAGTCAGATAGTCAAATATGCTGTTACTTGCAGCCTTAGACATCCTCTACTGGTGTACAACCAGACATGAAGAGGGAAAGTAGTCTGTCCAAAACGTAGACTCCGGAGGAGCTCAGTCACTGCTTGAACCACCCTTTTGCCTAACAGCCCACTTTAATCACAGTTCCCACGGGTCTCAGCGTGTTCTTTCCCTTTGTATGTCACTGTGTGTATCTGAGGTGGGAAAACTGAGGGTTTAAACTAGTGGTTATTGTTGAAGGTCTACATGGATCATTCTCATTTCCATATAAACTTCACAGTGAAGGTTTCTCTTTACCGATGTAACATGTATAATTTTCTTCATCTCCCAACGTATAAGAACTTACAGGTGATAATTTATTGCTCCAAAAGAAACAGATACAGTCACTCTCTGTCCTCAGAAGCTTAAAAACAAATATCTGTTGTTTAAACAACAACAGAAAACAATGTATTACGTCCTTGAAAATTGCTAAGGGGGCAAATCTTAAATGCTCTTCACAAATATACACCCATATGGATACGGATATGGACATGTTAACCAACCTTATCGTAGTAATCATCTCCCAGTATATACATTCTTGTACCAAAGAATCACATTGTAGACCTTAAACTTGCAGAATGTTATATGTCAATCATATCTCAGTAAATCTGGGGAAAAAAGCCTACAGACTTCCTTTTCCTCCCTTATGGCAAACAGTTCAGCTCCCTCCCCAGTGGCAATTCCCCCTCATTCCCCACTATTCCAAGCCCAGTTATGTCCAGGTATCGAGAGCCATGGGCTTCTGGAGCCATAGGCCTGCCTGGCCCTCAGGAACAAGTCCTTATTTATCCAAGCTGATCATGGCAATTCCTTTCCCTTCGAAAAGGATTCGTGTAG
>NW_006784503.1:4687601-4695928 GCF_000442215.2 Lipotes vexillifer | reverse complement strand
GTGTAGGGACGCACATGAGACTAAATTCTGGACAATAATCTGAGGGAGGGAGTCTGCTGGGAGATTCTGAGAAAGCCTCCTTCCTCTGAAAATGAGGCATCCCAGCAGGCAGAGCTGCAGAAACCACAGAGCTGAATCTGGAGTCTCTCAACACAAGAGACGTTTATTTCTTGCTCCGGTGACAGTCCAGGGCGGCTCCAAGTGGCTGAGACAAGGAGGCGGGGCACACAGCCTTCTGCTCCAGGCAGCGACTCAGTGACCTAACCCAGGCTGATGGCAGCTATGCAGTCTTCAAAACAGGCTTCCAGCGTTGCCCGGGGGCCACATCCCAGTTCCAAAGGGCCCCCTTTCCTTGACAGCCTTCCCTGGAAGCTGCTTGTGGACCCCATGGGCAGCTGTGTTACTGTTGGATCGTAGGAGTAACAGAGCCCTGGGACCTCGGCTGAGGTCCAGAATTCTTTGGCACCACTTGAGCCAGGAGCACGTGTATGCGTGTTTAAAAGGATCGTGCACTGGATGTTCCAGTGGGTCAGATATGAAATGGCACTTGAGTTCCTCTGGTTAAGCTTCGTCACCTGACCATACCTGACTGCAGGGAGGGTGCAAGAAGAGTCCAGCTGCGTGTCCAGAAAGAAAAGGAAACAGCTTTGGTACAAATGAAAATACAGAGGGTCAGGCTCACAATTACTAAGAATTTCAAAACTGTGACACAGAGGATTAAACCAAGTTCAGGACCCTTCCAAGCATGGGCCCTGTGCCGCTCCACAGGTTGCAGGGCATGAACTTGGCCCTGGATGGAGTAGGTGCTCATTACAGGGCAGGTGACATCATCTCTGTTTCCTGATCCCTAATGATACCCATGGCCCGTGCCACACGTGTTCCCATTAGCATCCTATTTTATGCCACCTTTCCTAGTAGCTCTTTGAAATAAGGAATGACAGCATATACCCTAGAGTCCTATGGCACTTTGAGTGGCTTGAGGTGAGTATCACTTTATCAAACTGATTCGAAATGTTCAGAGTAACAATTTCACCAAGAAAAAAGGAAGCACACAGACTTGAAAGTTCGATGTGGCTTTGAAAAAAGCAACTCAAATTAGTTTGCCAAATCAGGTTAAATTTGTGACCTGCTCTCTGACAGCATCTCCTAAAACTACAACTTAATGACACTCTGAACTGTTGTGTTTTTATTGGATGAGAGTAGTAAAAGTGCACAAAATAACTCTCTGCTGAAATCGAGAATTCTTTGGCACCACCTGAACCAAGCTCACTTGTGTGTTTTCAAACAATTTGTACTCGGCCTCATGCGTTGTTATTCTTGCTGGCATCACCCCACGGTGCAAGCGTGGGATTATTCTGCCATGGCACGTAGGCTGGGAGCCAGGATGGCCTAAGAGCCCCATCACGGCTTCAGTCGCTGGCAATGCAGTCACGCCCATTGTACCCTCCCTACCAGCCAGCTCCCTTCACAGCCACAGCAGAGTTTTCCAGAAAAGGGTAAGGCCAGGTACACAGATGGCGGCTCCTACACACTGAGCTTTTAAGAGGGAACCAGCGGCAAAGGGAGAGTGTGGGCCGCACCAGGCTCTGAGCTCCCAGGTAACACCTGGACTGCATCGTCATCCATGCCTTACGTTGCCATGACAAACAGGAAGAGGAGGCAGAGGAGGATGATAGTGGTGATGATGCTATCAGCCTCCTCTCAATGGTATCATTCCCTCATTGAGGGGCACACGATTGTACTGGCAACTGTTTACTGACTCACCTAAGTGCGCCTAGCGTGAGAGGCCATGGTCCAGCCACATGGCTGTGAGGAGAGTGGACACAAAGGACCCTAAGGGTTGACCAGCAGCCCTCCTCCCCTTGTGCTGTGAAGAGAGAACAGTGACAACGGTTCTGTCCACCTGCAGAGGCTGAGCGCCCTTTCCACGACCCCTTCTCTTTCTCAGCACAAAGACTCACCACTTACCCCACCTGGCAACAAAACGCTTATATAAATGTTTTTACAGAAATTAATCCAAAGCTTTAAGAAGTGAATGGTGAAAATTATCTTGGACCCACATATCAGAGGAGAAAATACACCCAAACAGACACACAGGAACACACACACACACACCAATTACAGGGCACTTTACTACATGTCAGGGGCAACACTAAGCTCTTGTCATACGTCTTGATTACATTCCTGTGGCTGGTATTGCTGTCCCCATTTTACAGATGAGGAAAGTAAGGCTCTTAGAGGCAGGAATCCCTGTCCGAGGTCCATGCGTGCAAGTTGTGGAGCTGGGAACCACCACAGACCTGCGCGAATCCAGAGCTAGTGCTGTCTACTGCCCCCAGGACGTGGGAGGGACCATGGCTCTCCGGGGCTAGGGGCTCAGGCTCACACAAGTCCATCTCTGCCTCTCTGTCTCCTTGGGAAAGTCTGCCACATCAGAGAGTGGGGAGGGGCACGAGTTGGGGAGCCAGCCTGGGAGGTTCCCCACAAAGGACACCTGGGGGAACACAGCCTACGCTCTCGGCTGTAGGATGCTCTCATTGAGCTTCTTTTACCTTCTGTTGTTGGAATCATTATAAAGCATTTTTTAGATCATGCTCATTCTAGAAAATTAGGGGGAAACAGAGTATTATGAAAAAGAAAATTATCTGTCATTGTCTCACTGCCCAGGTATTAGCCACTGTCCATATCCTGGTGCATGCTTTCTAGTCGTTTTTTATGACACACACCACACACACACATATAAATATAGACCATATATATATATATATATATATATATATATATATATATATGATTTTACATGATTGTAAAATCTATACCTACAATTTTACATGCAAGAGTTTAAAAGTAACATCACAAGATAAACATCTTTTATATCATTAACTACTCTTCAGTGTGATTTCAATGGGTTTAAGATATTTTACTATATATACGTAAACAGCAGAATTTATTTAATTCTTCCTCTGTTTTGGACATTAAGGTTGTTCATTTCCAATTTTACCCGTATACTAGGGAGATATATTTTAAGATGAAATCCTGGAGCATAGTTCTCTATGAACATAACAAAATAGTTCCTGAGAATAAATTCCCAGGAGTTAAAATGCTGAGTAAAAGGCTGGGAACATTTTTAAGACTCTTGATCAATATTGCCAAATTGCTCTCTAGGAAGGCATTACCAAGTCATGCTATCTTTGTCGGTTGCTTGATGAGCTGGGTTTGGACTTTATATACGAAACAGGGAATTTTCAGCTGGTGAAGCTAAGGCCTGGCCTGCTTCACCCTTCCCTACAGTCATATATCAGGAGGAAAATCGAGGGGACCGCACACTATCTTCCCAACCGGCCCAGGGTTTTGCCCCAAGGGGAGGGGAGCCTGCAGAACCATTCACTGGACCCCTAGGGAGATGCTGGGCAGCCGATCTGCCTCATACGCATGGATCCCTGGGAAGAGGCCATCCACTCATCTGTGTCTACAGGAAACCCAGCACCCGCTGGCCCCCTGCAAGCTGGAAGCTTGGGGCACCCCTGGAGGTAGCACCCTGCCCTTCCAGGGTGGCCTTCTCCAGGCTGACAGTGACAGCAGTAAGATGCCCACTCATTCATTCATGGGCAGTAGCCCTGGATGGGAGAGGCTGGCGACCCCACGTGACCTGGTCTGAGGGGGACCAGAGTGGGGAATGTCAGAAATAATCGGGTGCTCTCTGGGAGAAGGCTTATACTATCAGTCAGGTGGCATCTCTTGAGCCAACAGACACTGGGATGAGACATTCATAATTTTTCCCCATGGTTTTTAAGCATTTAGTTGGTTTTTCATGGCCAGAGTCTATTCATCCATTCATCCTCATACTGGAAAGCTAAATTGTCCACATTTGGATGGTGGCTTCCTTACCGCCATTAACCTTGGTGGGGAAAAAAGGACAGGGGCCTGCAGATCTCAAACTCTGGCTGCTGGTTCACAGGCTCCATCCCAAACAAAATCTCAACCAGGGTCACCTATGTCTAACGGCTGAACCTAAGGGCTGGCTAAGAGTTCCTCAAGTTAACAGCCCAAAGAACAGTGTGATCAACAGAGTGAATAATAGTTGGAAGGAAGACAAGCTTACCGAAATTCTGAATAGTGCTTAAATTTAGCACTTAAAATTAAGAATTTACACTCCCCTAACAATATAATTGTTTATTTAAGAAAGCTTTTTGCCTTGTTAACAGAAGTTAGCAAATGAAAATGTATTTCCACTCCAGAGATGTATTGCAAGTTCACGAATCTAGCATTACATAAAAAAGTCTAATCAATATTTTGATCTATGGAGGTCAGAAATCAAGGCACGTGGCTTTTCCTTAAAGAGATAGGCTTTAGAAGGCCAAGTAACCACAATACATATTTGTCAATATCGAATGGTTTTGTCTTCTATGAATGTCAGCCAGCATTCACCCTGTGAACAATAATAATAATGAACAGGTACCGATTATCAAATTGTATCACTTGAATGGCTCAGCTCATTTAATCCTTACACCTCTGTGATGTGTGGAATATTATGAAACCCATTTCACAGAGGATACTCAGACAAGTCAAGCAGTCTGCCCAGATTCAAATATTTGGTAACTTACTCAGACCAGGCCTTGCCTAACTCCAAATCCTATAGGCTTAAGCCCAATGTACACCAAGCATCTGCAACCACAAGATCAAAAGTTACTGAATGGGGGCTTCCCTGGTGGCGCAGTGGTTGAGAGTCCGCCTGCCGATGCAGGGGACACGGGTTCGTGCCCCATGCCGGGAGGATCCCACATGCCACGGAGCGGCTGGGCCCGTGAGCCATGGCCGCTGAGCCTGCGCGTCCGGAGCCTGTGCTCCGCAGCAGGAGAGGCCACAGCAGTGAGAGGCCCGCATACCGCAAAAAAAAAAAAAAAAAGTTACTGAATGCATATTCTCTTGTAGGTACTTTATATGCAATATCTAGAACCCAGCAACCTCATCCTTTTAAGCGAGGAAACCAGAGTTAGTGAGGAGGGAAAACCAGATCCAGGCCCAAAGCCCCGTTTCTGCCCTTTGGAGCTGTCCTCCTGCTGGCCTGCACAGAGAAACCAAGTGGAGGGCTTTTTAAATGCTGATGCCTAGAGATACTGAGCCCATTGGTTCGGGGGTGGGGTGGGCCCAGGGCTTCGGCATTATTTTTAAGAAGATCGAATAGTCCACTGGGCACAGGGCTGATCACCACTGCAAGGCTCTTTCCTTCCTAACAAATCTGTACTGAGTGGTCACGGGCACTGGGCCCCTGCGTTTACCCCGCATCCTGCCCTCCAGAGGCTGCCAGACAGTGGGAGGCTGAGCCGTGAGCAGAAAACCACGTCCAGCCTGAGGAGTTTCCCACCGCGGGCGTCCGGGGTGCCAGGGAGGCTGTGGGAGGGAGGGCTGAATGGTCAGGAGAGGGATTATAGAGGGGAGGACGCTAAGATGAGTAAGTGCCCAGAGAAAAGCAGAGGAGAAAAGGAATCTCCCACTGTAGCATCTCCGCTTCTCCTTGCTCCTGAGGGGGCTGAGAAAACACAACCCACCAGAGATGCAGCCGTTTCTGCTTTGCCCACTCGGTCCTGCCGGGCACGGGGAGGAAGGAGCATCTGCCCATCAGCCCAGAGGAGCTGCAGCCACCAGCCCGGGACTACCTTACAGACAAACTCAATCAGGCAAGACGTGTAGAGTTCAATTTTCACTTCAGCTCTAAAAAGCAAAATGAGGATCTGGGTGGAAACGGGATTGTTAGAGATTTTTCATTCTAATTGGGAAACTCACCCAGAGAGGCTACAAGAGCCCAGATAATCAATCCCTTGCACCATGTGTCAGGGCAGCCTTCCCGTCTCGTTCTGCAGGGATGGAGCAGAACTTCTGGGAGGCCCAGGAGGGGTCACAGGAAGCCCCCTTCCCGCAGACTAGTTCCCACTGTCAGAAAGAACGGGATGACGTCCCATCAGCTTCTCAAGGTCCAAATCAATCACCTATATCTCAATTCCCTTTTCTCATCAAGTACCAGCCATGAAATGGCCCGGCCTCATCAGAGTTCTGCAGCAAGGGATGCTGAGACTACAGGAATTGAGAAATAGGTCACCCCATGGGGTGGGAAGGTTACTGTGTGGTTTCATCTAACTAGGCTGCTGGAAAGCCCCCATGCCCACAGTTCTCCCCTGAGTCACCAGACCTCCGTCAAGCAGTAGATTTGCAGTATCCGAAATTCATTCTTGTGGATAAAGTGCCGGGTGGGGAAGGAACACAGACTCTGCTGCTGAAGCCAGATCTGTCCATTCAGTAAAGATTTCCTGGGTGCCTTCTCGACACCAGGGAAACAAAGCTAAGTGACACTCAGCCCCTGCCCTGGAGAAACTCACTTTGCAGTGGCTCTGATTGAAAAGAGCTCCGGTCCCTGCCGGGCACAGAAGCAGGGTGGCCCCAGGCAGCGTGAGGCTGGGGTGGTAGACGTGGGGTGTACAGGCAGGGAGAGCCTTGAGCCATGATGCCTGAGCCCAGCTGAGGCTGATGAATGAGGAGGGATTTCTCAGGATTAAAGATTTGCTCTCACTGGTATCCCACACCCCCATGTGGTAAGAAAACTAAGACTCCAGGAGTGTAAGTACCGTCCCTGAGGTGACAGGGGTATCCTACTTTATCTAGAGCCTGTATGCTAAGCACCTAGCCCCAGACCTCATCAGGGCCTAAGGAGAACACAGGCCTGTGCTTTGGGGACCAAAGGTTTTAGGTAAAGTCATGAGGGAGCATGAGGTCACCTAGAAAGTTTGCAGAATGAAAGGAAAAGGTGCTCAGGCTGGACTCTTAGTGTCCCACCACTACCTGGGGGATACGGAGAAGAGGAAAGTTCTCTGAGGGAGCTCAGAGGAAATAAATGGGAGGAAGATCATCCACTCATTCATTTTAACCAAATGGAAGAGAAATAGCCTGGTCCCCAGTGAGTTCATACTCCCAAAGGGCTACTCTACACTGCAGAAGTGAAAACCACTGTCCAGGACAGAGGCTGAAACAGGACTAGAGCAGGGGCAGAAAGTGAGAGATGGCCTCTACCTGATCTTATCAGGGAAGGCTTCCTGGAGGAGGAGAACATTAATTCTTATGAGCTAACGCCCATATGTAGGAGAGCTCATGGAGCAGAGCGGGACTCTTCCCTTGAAATACCACATAAGTGGACTGTGAATGTGGCAAAAATCAATGTTGTATATGTAAGCTTTGGGAGGTAGCCTCAGATATGTAAATGCCCTCCAGAGTGATGTGGAACAGTGCTTATAAGTGGTTTTCATGAGGTCATGATTTTTATTGAATCATGAAATATTGAGCAGTTCTATTTTTATTTTAAAAAAGAAAATTCAGGAGATGACACAGAAACACGTCAAGGGAAATTTGTTTGTTCCATTAAAATATTACCTGCCTGAGGAAAGTATGTACTATAATTACCACGCACGCTCAGTGCAGGCTAAATACCTTCTCCACGTGGCCAATGGTTTATTGTCCCTTCAACTTCTCTGCCGCTATTTTAACCATTTCAGAGAAATCAGCTTGAGCAAGTCAAATGAGAGAGTAAAGAAATGAGACTTGGGCCTCAGGGATAAATAGTATCATTGCCACTGATTCCACTGTTTCAAATACAAGGTTTTATTTTGAGAAGAACGTTTAATTAACCAGAGGTGGATCACTAAATTCTTTGACTTCAAAACTGTACTTTCTGCAAGATTTCACCTGTGAAATTCACAGCCTTTGATTACTGCCTCACATCTTAAAAGGGAGAAACTTTCTTCTGAATGGCTAAGGACAGTATTATTGGAGGTAATTACAGATCAGCGGTCTGTGGTCAATCACACCATAGTGCCTGGACCACATCACCCTGACTTTTGAACTTTGAAAGCAATTTGTTAGGGAAACACTTTCTCCCCCAAAACAGTGTTGATGGTTTGGATTTGTTGTTGATTTTTGTCCTTTTTTTCTTTTTAAAAAAGGGTCGGGGGGGAGGAGAGACATTTAGAAATCAGTCCTTTACTGGATGAATTTCTTCACTTCCCAGAAAGCAAGAAAACAATTGTTTCCTGTAATTGGACAGTTTGATTGGAGGCAGGTGGTGCTGAGCTGAGGAAACTGGAGCCACAAAGCCAATTTTGGCTTCAAGCACATTTCCTTTCGTTTCAAACCCCAGCAGCACAACATGGAAATTGGCTCCACAAAAGCCGACTATAAATGTAGTTCCCATCTCTGTAACAAGCACCTTATCAGCCACAAAGAGCTTTAGTAATTGGGGACAGTGTGCAGATCTGACATGATTACAAGGCTGCCCTGAGATA
>NW_006784503.1:4670562-4687591 GCF_000442215.2 Lipotes vexillifer | reverse complement strand
CCGGTTTTTTTTTCTCAGGCAGGTTCTTGCTGCCACAAGACAGGAATTTATGAGCAATTCTGGATGCATCGTGTGCCATCGTTTTAAAATATGGGGATATTTTCTCCTTCCAGGTTAGCTGGCCTCTGTATTTCTTGAGTTGCATTAGCTTGAGTTAATATTTGCTTTCAGTGTTTTGGAGTAATAGGCCAAATTACCCCAGGTCTTTTTTTTTTTTTTTTTTTTTTTGCGTTATGCGGGCCTCTCACTGTTGTGGCCTCTCCCATTTGCGGAGCACAGGCCCCAGACGCGCAGGCCCAGCGGCCATGGCCCACGGGCCCAGCCGCTCCGCGGCATGTGGGATCCTACCGAAACGGGGCACGAACCCGCGTCTCCTGCATCGGCAGGCGGACTCTCAAGCACTGCGCCACCAGGGAAGCCCGGTTATTAGATGCGTTACGCGGGCCTCTCACTGCTGTGGCCTCTCCCATTTGCGGAGCACAGGCTCCGGACGCGCAGGCTCAGCGGCCACGGCTCACGGGCCCAGCCGCTCCGCGGCACGTGGGATCCTCCCGAAACGGGGCACGAACCCGCGTCTCCCGCATCGGCAGGCGGACCCTCAAGCACTGCGCCACCAGGGAAGCCCTACCCCAGGTCTTTAATGGCACCACAGATCACAGACATCAGGGGCCAAAGTTAGAGGCGTGGGATTAGCGGGAGCCGTCTGTGACTCCCCGGCTGCTTTCCAGCCAGACGTCTTCCAGTCCTTCCCTTATTTCTCTTCCCAAGTGCTGGCTCATTCATCTTCCCCCCATATGGCAGTTGACAAGCAATAGTCTTCCATCGCAGCCAGAGAAGCTGAGGCCCAGAGAGGTTAATTGCTTTGGCCAAGGCCACACAGGAAGTCAGGAGCAGAGAAGCAATAGGCTTAGAATCTAACTTCGCAGGCCACCGCTCCAAGTACATATTTCTCTATTAATTTCCTCCCTGCTGTAAATCCATAATTCAAAACAGTCATTTTTACGCAACTAGACAGGGTGGGGGAGTGAGGAAAGGCAGGAGGAAATTTATCTGATACTTCTATCAAATCATTGTCCTTTGTATACGCTACGTATTAACTCAGTTACTTCAAAGGTCCAGCATATATTGTTACAAATTTCTGGCCATGCTTAAATTTTTTTAAAAAATGTTCATCTAATGTTTACATAAATTTTGAGCTCCTTATTTATTTTTAGTACCTGAAAATAATCTCTTCTAATCCCAAGTAAATTAATGGCTAAAATAACCTCATTCCTGGATAAATTCCACCTGTCAATCTACATATCTGTATAGAATTATTTTACAAAAAAACAGATTGCAGGGTTTGCTTAGAGCCTAGGAATTACAACACTATTTTCCAAGGCGATTACATCAAAGGAAATACCATTATGTTTTCCTTTCCAAGCCAATAGATATCCATAGTTTAAAATCTTGACTTCATTAATGAGAGTCTCAGAATCTAAACACCAAAGGTTCAAGTGCAAACAATGGATCTCCTTCAGTGACTAAAACACTTTTCCTTTTCATCTTTGGCTTAACGATATTCTCTAAAGACACTCCAGTATGAAGAGAATTGTCATCTCGCCCAGCCTGTTGGAGAAAGAATTCTCCAGCCCTTCTCTGTGTCATAATTACTCAACTCTGCCTCAAGACCACAGCTTCATGGCTCCTACCCCAGTGGCTGCTGGTGACCAGCAGGGAACAGAGAAGACGTGCACACAAGCACTGTGACCATTTTCTAACAAGGATCTCATGCTGATTAAACCTGTCAGAAGGCAGATTGGGTTTGCGCAAGGAGTTCTGGTTGATAGCTAACTCAGAAATCTTGGCATCACTACAGAACCAATATTTTCACAGAGGTGGCACCGTCTTAAACAATGTCCCCAGTGTGCAGGACACAGGCAGCCCTTCGATCAGTATCCAACAAGGGTGACTTTTTCCTCCACCTTTTTTGGAGAAACAGGCTGATGAAGGATCTGGGAGCAGGTGTTGGGAGTGAGAAGGGTGGGCAGGGCAATGGGGAATGGGAGAGCCATTCCAGCACTTTGTTTTAATAGATGCAGCTACGGCCTCAATTCACGCAAATCTGTCCCCACCAGGTTCGAACAGGTTCGGTGATGGGCTGAACCCTGCGCCGCAGCTGTTTGCTTTTCCTGACGTGTAGAAACAGCTACACAGACCTCAGTTTAACCACATGAAGCCAAAAGCACGTTGCGTTTCTCCTCAACGGGATGCAGACCAGCAGCAGCGTCTTTCGCATCCCTTCACCTTGACCGACCAGTGCAGCCAGCAGAAGAGACCCTATCTCCTACCCCTCCTCTCTGACCTCAGCCCCTGCTTGGAGGGATTCCCACCTATTCCGCCACCAGATGCCAACAGAACAATTCAAGCTTTTGACAAGCTAACCCCCAATGCTATCAGAACTGAATGGCTCAGCTGGGGTGAAGAGTAGACGGTCAGTAGCCCCAGCCAGAGCAACCTTGGAGGTGGGCAGTGAGCTGAGAAGTGACCCATACCCACAGTGCAGGACCCTGGGCCAAGGCAGCAAGCCAGGGGAGGGACTATTAGCGGCATCAATGCACCCACTGTATTCTTTGCTAGGGCCGCAGTACAAAGTACCGCCAGCTGGATGGCTTAAAATGACACAGATTGATTCACTCACTGTTTTGGAGGCCAGAAGTCCAAGATGAAGGTGACAACAGGGTCACATTCCCTCTGAAACCTGCAGGAGAGAACACTTCCTTGCCTCTTCCAGCTTCTGGTGGTTCCCAGCAATCCTTAGTGCTATGGACTGAATGTTTGCGTCCCCTCCAAATCCATATGTTGCAACCCTAATCCAGATGTGACGTATTTGGAGGTGGAGCCTTTGGGAGGTAATTAGGTCATGAAGGTGGGGCCCCATGAGTGGGATTAGTGCCCTTATAAGAACAGGCCAGAGAGCTAGCTAGGTCTCTCTCCACCCTGTGAGGATACACGAGCAGACACTCATCTGCAGCCTGGAAGAGGGGTCTCACCGGCACCTGATCTCAGAGATTACTACATTCTACTTTATGTCAGATTAATAAATAATTTTATTTCTCTCAGTTGTCTGTGGGCTCTTCAGAGGTTTAAGTTAGCCTCGTGGTGCCTATCAAGGAGTAGACACAGCATAAATGTTTAATAAGGTTGAGGGATCTGACACACACACACACACACACACACACACACACACACACACACACACCTAACATATATGCTGACACTGACCCGTCCATTAGATGAAGGAGGATGGGCTAGATTGGGGAGAGGCAGGAAGCAAAGAGGACCGGAAGAATCTGGGACAGTCTCACTTTGTTTACTGTTTGGTAACTTTGGCTAAAATGGCAACTGACCCAGGGGCACTGAGACTAGGAGACCCATCATAACTGAGTGTAGAAAGACAACCCTAAGCTCAAATGACAAGCATCAGCCCCTGTGAATCTACCTAGATGCCTGGAAGAGTTCTGCTGTGGTCCCTCACTCAGCATCCACCCCCACCCTCTACAAGGTGCCCACTGGGCACCAAGAGCTGCTTGCACCACCTCCCCAGGGACCAGCTTCTGACCGCTGGCCTCTGAGTCCCCCACCAGGAGCGGGGAAATGGTGGAGGGAATGGCTCTCCCACGACCAGGAGATTGCTCCCCAGACCACGCTCCAAACATGAGGAAGGCGCCATCACGCATCAGCTGGGCATGGGCTGGGGTATCAGGAGGGCTCGGGATCCGGCCCAGAGCTCCTTGTGGGCACCCACTAATCCACGCTATCCTTTTATCAGTTTCTCAGAGTGGTGGGTCCTAACCTGCCTCCCTGGGGGCTGGTTTTAGAACAGATGGAGTACATGAAGCCCTGCACACTACTTGCTGCTGGGCTGGTGCGCAGCAAACCGTATCTGTGATGATGGTCTCATCACTTCCCATGGTCTCCACCTGGCCCCACAGTTGTCCGCATCCCCAACCAGCCCAGCGTGCCATGGGGGATCCTGATGTGTCAGCAGAAGCAGGAAACTGGCACGGTAGATGTCAGCAGCGCCATTCTTGTGACTCTCATCCTCTCTCCTGGAACCCACCCACCTCCAGCCTGAAAAGAGTCAGCATTGTCTCCGACTCCCTCTTCACTGCCAAGTAGTCTTCCTTTGCAGCATCCTTCCATCCTTCCATCCCGCCCTTTCCCCACCATAGTAACCTTCCACTGCCCAGCTCCTTCCTCAGCTTGAATCCCTCCTCCAGCGGGCTGGAAAATTCACACCCACAACTTGTACTGAGCCCCTCCCTGTCCAGATACCATCAGAAGTAGGGAAGGATGAGACAGCAGCCCCGCCATCGAGGAAGCAGTGTTCAGGGGAGGAGGGCTGGGCAGGAAAAAGCCCTCACAACATGGATCTGACATCTCTCTCCTGCCTCTTCTCAAACGCCCTCCTCTCTACAGCAAAGGGCCACTCTGGTTCCTCCTACACTGTTGGTGAGAATGTAAATTGGTACAACCACTATGGAGAACAGTATGGAGGTTCCTTAAAAATCGAAGAATAGAGCTACCATACAATCCTGTGATCTCACTCCTGGGCATATATCCGGAGAAAACCATGGTTCGAAAGGATACATACACCCCTATGTTCATAGCAGCACTATTCACAATAGCCAAGACATGGAAGCAACCTAAATGTCCACTGACAGATGAATGAATAAAGAAGATGTACATATGCACAATGGAATATTACTCAGCCATTAAAAAAGTGAAATAATTCCATTTGCAGCAACATGGATGGACCTGGAGATTACCATATTAAGTGAAGTAAGTCAGACAGAGAAAGACAAATATCATATGATATCACTTATCTGGGGAATCTGAAAAAAAATGATACAAATGAACTTATTTACAAAACAGAAACACAGATTTAGAGAATGAACTTATAGTTACCAGAGGGAAGGGGTTGGGGGAGGGAGGGAAGGATAGACTGGGAGTTTGGGATTGACTTATACACACTACTATATTAAAATAGATAACCAACAAGGACCTACTGTACAGCACAGGGAACTCTGCTCAATATTCTGTAATAACATAAATGGGAAAAGAATTTGAAAAAAATGGATACTTGTATGGGTATAACTGAATCACTTTGCTCTACACCTATAATTAACACACCATTGTTACTCAATGATATTCCAGTATAAAATTAAAAAGTTTTTAAAAAGAATAAGAAAAATTAAATATAAAAAAAAAATAGTCACTCTGGTCCCTCCCTGCCCGGATTTCTGGCCCACATTTCTAAGTGTCCCGAGCCTATCCTCCAAGCCTAATGTAGGATCATGCAGCCCACTTCACACTTCTTACTGTGGCTCAATCATAAATTGGTCCCTATTATTACTGACCTTTCTATGTAAATAGATCTTCCTCTCCAGCTGGGATGCAAGGATGCTGGCATCAGGGCGGGACCTCGTTCTCAGGCTTTGGTATCAGCTGTGATGGAAGGTCAGCGTTCCCCACTGCCCATCTCCTCACCTAACCAGGATCCTCACCAAGGACAACCCTCCACAGGAAACTGCCCTGCTCCACCACTGTGCCCACAAGCCCTCAGTTTAGTCTGGATGTATTTCTAGCCGAGTCCTCAACACAGCGAACGCCTTTATCAGGCAGGAGGCAGACGGACCAGAGGGCTGCATCTTCTCAGTTTGAAAACCTTCCCACTCTCTGCGAAAGGCCTGACCGATCCACCAGACCCCAGGCTTCATCAGATTTGGAAATTCCTCATGTCACAATATCCTCTTTGCACTCTCCCATCAAGAGGCCATCTAACTTGTCCTTAAATTTCTTCAGCGACAGAGTATTCCCACCCATGGAGGCAGGTCATTCCATCCTTAGACATTTCCCATTGCTGGGAGGAAATAGTATGCATTGAGCTCTCAGTATATGCCAGCAAGTCTAGGTGCCAACCAGTGGATTTACTCTCTAATCCTTATGACTGCCTTGTGAATTATACGTCCTGGTGCCATCTCCAATAGAGGTAAGGTCAGGGAGGCTTGGAAGAATTAAGGCAGCCCAAGTCTCAAGCTACTACGTGACACAGTCAGAATTAGAGCTGGCCCAAGCACTTCACTCTTTTCTTTACTCCACATTTATTAGCAATCTTCTTATTAATAAAGGCCCTCATTTTGGTGTGCTAAATTTCACAATGGTGAATTTTCCCCCCTCTGACCTCCGGTCTAGGTCTTAACCCATCAATAACTTCTAATCTCTTTTTATTTTGATCTTCCTTCAGATATGTTAGAGTCAGCCTGTCCCTCGGACCCAACTTTGTTTCCAGAGCCTAGTGTCCAGACTGCGTAAATCCTGATGCCCAGGAACTTGGATGAATAATGAGGAGACTTCCAAGCTTACTCCTGCAACCCCAGTTCCTCAAAGCAGAACTTCCTGAAAGCCATATATACAGTGTATCCTGCCGTGCCGTGTCCTCCTCTGCCGGGCACAGAGCAGTGGGTGAGAGCGTGTGTCCTAGAATCGGGTCTCCTTCTATCAGCTGTGTGACCTCAAGCAACTCACTTATCACTAAGCTATGGATGCTCCTCTGTAAAATGGTAAGTGATGGCCCCTAACTCAGGGCTTCTTTGCAGAACTAAATTTCAGCGTCGAAGCCCGGGGCCCGGCGCGCAGTAAGCACTCACTATACTGTGCTACTGATAACGCTTTTCCCCTCAAACTTGTGCAATCGACAGCACCCGTGCATTTTTACAGAATGCCAAGCGTGAGTCCAAAAGTACAGGGGAAAGAAAAGCCAGCTGGTTCCCACACTCGGTAGCACAGACGCAAACGGGGCGGCCCATTTTCTTTTTCCTGACGGAGGAGTCCCGGGTCAGGCCCGCCGCTGACTTGGGAAGGCGTGATTCTAAGCGCAGGAGTCACACGAGATGGGAAGAGGCTGCATCTCCACAGCCGCGCATAACAGAACAGAACATCCTGGAAACTGACAGTCCCGCCGGCCCAGCTCGGCCACAGAAGATCTCTGCAGTCCCCTTGGGACCTGTGAGAGAAGGTTTCTCCTGCTGTCTTCAGCCTCCAGGAGTAGAATTTGGTGCCGTGGGACCTGCCCTTGAAGCAGCGGCATCTCGCTTCCCCGAGATACCCGCCCATCCTGGAGCCCACTTGCCTGCCAGGTCTCACCTCCCTCCCTGTTCAGGCCACTGTGGAAAAGCTCTTTCCACAGATGGAGCTCCCACACCCCATACGATCGTCCTCTGCACAGCAGGTCCCTTAAACGCAGAGCTGATGTGACCCAGGTGCTTTGGGTGGAGTCGGACCGTCTCTGCACGCCCAGACGCCCGCTGCGTTATCACCGCTCTGTCGCTCCCCAACGCCTCCCCGGACTAAGGAGCCCCTCACAACAAGGGCTGTGTCTTCTCACCCTCGAGTTCTCAGCAATGAGTGGATATTGGGTAAGCGAGCAAAAGAACAAAAGGAGGAGAGATAAGGAGGGAAGGAAGGAGGGAAATGGGAGGAGTTTCCTGGAAGAAATACGTTCCCTCCTTCCTGTGACCCTCGCTGGCTTCATCCCCGCTACGATCCAGTCCTCGCCAACCATGCCCTTCAGTCTAACACAGCTGTTCCTTTGCCTCTGCAACTCTGGGGATCGATTTGTTAGGGTAGTTTTGACCTTAATGTATATAAGCAGGAAAAGAAATTACACTGCTTACTTCCAGGTGCTCCTTTACGTGACCCTTTGGCAAGCAGTGCATTGGAAGGCAGGCGTAACAGAACAGGCCGGTGGCAAACTCTGAACTGACTCACCAGAACTGGCACAGCTCGGATTTCAGCTGTCTGAGGAGGTGGGCGGGGACAGACCACATGGTATCCTCAAGACTGAGCTCCTGAGCCCCAGGTACTGCACACCTGAGCCCCAGGGTGCTGTATTCTGAGTCCTGGGAAGCTGTGACCTTCTGTCCCAGGATGCTGTAGGCTCGATGCCCTCCTGACAGTAAGTCTCTTTGCCGGAGAACTCACATTTCAGAGTCCTACAGGCTGTGGAGAACTTCTGCAAAGTCTTCTCGTCCGATTCTCACCTGTCACTACCACTTCCACTTTACAATCTAGGAAAATGAGGTCACCTGCAAGTAGGTGACAGTGCCAGAACTCCAGCCCAGATGGCGGATCCCAGACCTCATGTTCTGTCTCCGAGCCACTCGTCCTACTGGTGGGCGTGTACAGTGGTACAAAGCTTTGAAAATTGTTTCTAGCCATCTGTATCCAAAGGATTTGAAATAAATATGTTCATATACTTTGACATGTTAAATCCCTTCTGGGAATCCATCCAGGTTAAATGTCCCAGAATACGGAGAAAAAAAGCTTTATGTACAAAGATGTTCAGTGCTTTATTATTTATTAAGAATAAACTATATTCTGGAAAACCCCTAAACATCCAACAGTAGGGACATGGTGAAGTTCACTCAACCATGGTTTTCTATGCATTTATTAAAAAGATACTAGTTAGAAAAAGACCGTGAAAATGTGGGAAAAACACATTATAATTTTACATGAGACGTGAAACTACACAACTGAATATACGTGATTATTCTACAAATTTATTTCAAACCATTTATTGAACTCCAATTGCATAACTGTTAGGGGATAAAGTGGAAAATGAGAAAAACGTAGATCCTGAACACTGAAGGCTACCATCAAGGGGTCATTAGAACTAGGTAAGAAAATTATTGTGCAGGGAAAAAACAGACCAAAACAAAATACACCAAAGAGTAATAGCGGTGAACTTCTGAGTGTGAAAATACAGGTAATTTGGTCTCTTCTCTTCTTTTCACTCTTTCTGTGTTTTTAAATTTGGAGTGATGAGTAAGTATTGCTTTCTTTAAACATACACTTATTGTTTAAAAGACACGTGCCCCCTACGTTAATTCCCGCCAGCCTCACACCCGTCACGGCTGCCGGCGACCCGGTCAGGGAGCGGCTCTGCTTCCTCCCCACGTCCTGGTTGCATGGCCCAGGACCTCCCAGGTCACAGGCATTCAGGAAATACCCCAACGGAGGCAATGCGGTCGAATGAAGAGGGCTCAGCCTGGCAACAGGGCAGGTCTGAGTGTGCATCCCAGCTCAATCCATCCCTGAGCATGTGGGTGAACCTGAGCATGGGGGTCCCCAAGCCCCTCTGTCCCTGAATTTCCCCTCCCACGAGATGAGCAGCCCTGCACAGCAGTGCTGACCCAGAGACGTGCCCCCCACAGTGGGCTCAGGACAGTGATGGTTTGTAACTTAGCTGAACCCCAGCAGCTGCCCTCATTCCATCTGACAAGGGTCACTAAGCCCATTTTTCAGACCACCTCTTAAGGGTAATTCCGGGATGTTTGAGGGGTGATGTGAGTCTCTTAAGTGGTGCAGACGTGGCCTGTGAATGGCTGTGTTTCCCTCCAGAGAAGGACCACGGACAGGACTGCAGGAGCAAAGACCCAGGCTGAGGCACCCTGGTCTGGGAGGGACTCAGCAAAAACAGAGCGTTCCAGCACCTGCCATGGTGGGCAAAGGTGCACATCCAACCCTGCCCCCCTTCTCTGTGGCCCTTGCCCTAGTTCACCTGGAGAAAGTACCAGTGTGACTGGAGCCTCAGCTCCCACAGAACATAAACAATGCCGGTGATGAGGGTCATTCTCAGATGAGCCGAGATAAGCACGTTGCCTTTCTTCCTGACCTTCACAGTCATTCTCACACAATAGGAGGATGATAACATTTAACTGTTTCTAACAACTCCTCCACACAGTGGAGAGCAAACTTAAGCCATTTCCTTCGGAGACTTTCTGCGTTAGGCATTTCTGAATCTGAAGAGAATCTCTTTTTTTCCTTTCCCCTCGTCCAAGTGAGGACAATCCAGTGAAAGCATCACGAGTGGTGCTCAGGAGATGGGTGGTCTAGAGTCAGCCCCGTCTTGGGTAAGTCACTTTCCTCTGGGGCCCCAGTTCCCATCTGTGAAATGCAGAGTCTGGGCCAGATCACGGCTCAGTTTCGTACTAGCCCCACCAACAGTAACCTCATTCCACTCCCATCACCATGGTGAGATGGTCTCCAATTTTTCTCTTTGCTCTTTCAACCATTTAATAAGCCGCGATGCTTTCCTTCCTGTGGCATTTACCTGCTCATTGGACAAAATCTGCCAAGAACGCGGAGTGTCTGGGGCAAAGGAACACACCAGCACGTGCTCTGCCCCAGGGGCAGCTCACAGGGGAGCGGGGTTGTGAAGAAAGACAGCAAGAGTGTTTCCCTGAACCAATAAGTGCCAATTCCGAGACCTCAGGCTCCAGACACCTCTCAAGACCCAACTTCATTTGCCCAACTCCCAGCCAACCCAACCCTCAGTAACCAGCAGCAAGAAGTGACATTTCTTTACACCGGAGACTTACATCTATATTGGTGTGCCAGGGCCACCACAGACTGGGGGACTTAAACAACAGAAATTTATTTTCTCCCAGTTCTAGAGGCTGGAAGTCCGAGATCAAAGTGTCGGAAGGGTTGGTGTCTCTTGAGGGCTCTCTTTTTGGCTTGTAGATGGCTGCCTTCTCCTTGCGTCCTCACGTGGCCACCCCTCTGTGTGTGTCTGTGCCCTGATCTCCTCACCAGTCATAGTGGGTTAGGCCCGTCCATGTGACCTCATCTTACCTCAATCATTTCTTTAAAAATTCTATCTCCAAATAGAGTGGCATTCTGAGGTCCTGGGGGTTAGGACTTCAACCTATGAATTTGGGGGACACAACTCAGACCATAATATCATCCAAACTGTTACTTTACAGATGAGAGCGCTGAGGCTTTACCTCGACCTCAAAGCAAATTGGTGCTGGAGGCCGGAGGCCAGAGTCCAATGCTCGTTCCCTGAACCTGGAGCCTCTGCCCCCTCCCACTATCCTTTAGACTGAGCGCTCAGCTCTCCACAGCCCTGTAACCACAGGTCAGCCCAGATAAAATTCCTACTGACTCCTTTATGGAAGAGCCCTGGATTGGAAGATGAAAGTCTCATGGATCAGATTCAGCTACCAGCTCTGGCCTCTGGCAAGCCATTTAATACTCGCCAAGCCTGAGTATCCTCATCTGTAAAAGGGAGAGGTTAATTCTAAATCTCTAGGGCATGAATTCTGCCTTGCTAAGCACCTCGGGCCATAAGAAGGAGGGCTGGCGGGCCCGGTCAAAGGAAAGTTTAAACAAGCTCCCAGAGAACATGGAAGCTTCCTAGGACAAACTATATGCATGCTTCAGAGGTTTCACTTTACATAATAAATGTAAATTAAATCACAGGTCATTGTGAGACACTGAAATAAGTCCTCTGCCTAAGACCACCTCCAGACCAAACACAGTCGTCTTCTCTGGATTTCCATGAGTTTGTGTAAGAAAATAGACTGCATGTCTTCTAAAGTGTTGGTGGCTGCGGAGGCATCCCTGTTGCAGATAGACAACCCCCCAGAGAGGTTCCGCTGGAATTCTCTGTTTTCTGCAGAAAACAAGAGTGCGTGAGGCAGCCAGTGTTCTAGAAGAAGGAAAAGCCCAGAAGCTCCAGACCCTTGTGCCATGTTGGTTCATGATGGAGAAACTCCATCTCTAGACTCCTAGTTGCTCATCTATAAAATCAGAGAGGAGGAGGAAAATGTTTGTGGCCCTCTGAGGCCGTGCGTGAAAGACAGAGAAAGGACTCGACCTTGTGGAGGGGGGACCTGACTTCTGAGCTCCTCTGAATCTTAACCAAGGGACTGGGGGTAAGTGCCATAGCTTCTCCAAGCATGAGTTTCTCCACTCAACAAAGGACACTCATCATGTAGTATTATATATATATATATATATATATATATATATATATATATATATATATATATATATATATATATATATATCAAGGCCTTCTCACTCTAGCTTTTGAAGATACTCTAATACCACCTTAAACATGCAAAGCACTTTGCAGTTTAAAAAGTGCTTCCTGGGCTTCCCTGGTGGCGCAGTGGTTGAGCGTCCGCCTGCCGATGCAGGGGATGCGGGTTCGTGCCCCGGTCCGGGAAGATCCCACGTGCCGCGGAGCGGCTGGGGCCGTGAGCCGTGGCCGCTGAGCCTGCGCGTCCGGAGCCTGTGCTCCGCAACGGGAGAGGCCACGACAGTGAGAGGCCCACGTACCGCAAAAAAAAATTTAAAAAAAAAAAAAAAAAGGGCTTCCTGGTGCCATCAATTAATAGGTGATCAACACATGCCCTTAGAGAGTACACTGTCACATCTAATACCCTTCACGTTGGTCTGCTGATTCCAGATCCAAGACTCTTTTCATGGCAAACAAATAAAACTTTTCCTCTTCCCCTGTAGAAAGTCCAGCGGCCTGCGCGGCATGAGAACTGCACTGAACTGTTCGGGCCAGGGCGTTGAACTTTGCAGTTCATGTCTGCTTTCAGACTACTTGGCGAATTAGCCCTTCCAAAGTTCTCCTTAAAATCTGTTTCATTTGATGCCTAGCACCCTCACAGCTCAGCTCCCACTTCCTTCTTTTAAGCTAAGTGCTTCCAACCATTAAAATAAAAAGAAGGAAGGGAGGGAGGGAGAGAGGGAGGAAGGAAAGAAGAGACAGTTATTATCATTTTTAAATCCTCCATTTGCACCTTGATGTTCTGTTTTCCTATTTCTTTAATGCGATGTGAGGATAAACTGACTCTCCCCCTTGAACCAGTCAGAGAAATCCACCTGCCCCCGAAGTTCCCAGAGCCCCTTTCTCAGTCTCCTCGTAAGTGTCAAGAGGCTGTGCAGGTGGGGTCCCTGGCAGAGAGGACCCACAACTGGTTGAAACCCTTCCCGGTCTGCATCCCAGTTCCTGAGTCAGGCCCAGCCTGCCTCATCTCTCTGCTGTGGCTGGAATGCGCAGCCCCTGCAGTATTTATTCCTTCTCCACTTTTTGATGAGCCTTCTGATAAGGACGACTCTCCCTCAGGCAGCTGCGATCCTACACCCTGGCGCACCGACAGCTGTGCGTGTCAGTCCCGGGACCTTGCACAACGCCAGCCGCCCCTGCCCTTCCCTAGCCTGCACGGACAGCCACGTCCAGCTCTTCCAGGCCAGGAACTCAGCGACTAGACACTGCTGGTGTTTGCTCAAAGGTTCAGTATTCGAGATTCATGGCTAAATTCAGTAATAACACCACAATTTCACCAGAAAGCATTATAGTGATTACTGAGTTATATTAGGAGTTGATTTAAGATAACATCTTATTTGCACAATGTAGTTCAAATAGATGGTTAGAGCAGTTAGTGTGATTGTTAAACTCCTATGTATATTAGCATAATCCGGAAGTGTGTGCCACTTTTAAACATATGAACAGCTAAAACCGAAAGCATAAATGTATGTCTTTTAAGGTGGTGCCACAGTTAGAATAAGAGGGTTTAGGTTTATATGTAAGCAGGAATTTAGTTGTCTCTTTAGCACAGTACAGTAGGATGTAAAAATCTCTCCAAGACAGCTTTCTTAAAGAAGCCAAATCCCAAACTACTGTGTTTCATTAATAATAGTTTCTGTTTATCAGATACCTTCTGTATGCCAGGTACAGTGCTGAGCGCTTCACATAAATATCTCGTTTCGTTTACACCTCCCTGCACTATGATAATAAATATTATTCTCTCCATTGGAAAGACAATAAAATCGAAGCTCTCAGAGGTGAAATGACTTGTCTGAGGCCACACAGCTAGAACGAGAATTCAGGTCTAACTCCAGCGTCTGGGCACTCCCCATGTTACCCACCACCAGATGTGGCGTGTCCAGCCGGGATCCAGAAAACCCCCAAAACATCAGAATGGGCCTCGGGGTCTCCGTTAGTCCCCCCGGAGTGCTCTAAGGGATCCTGGGTTTCAGGACCCTCACTCAGCTACAGAGCATGGAAGGAAAGCAAACCCAGAGCCTAGCCAGTGAGGGCAGGCTTCTGCATTGACCCTCTGCCCCATCTCCTCCGGGCCACCGGGGGGGGGGGGGGGGTCCTCCGATGACGTAATGGGCCTCGGGGCACATGGGAAATTCCACAGAGTCCCCAGATCTCTCACCCTGCTATCGCCTTGCAACCATCCCGCTCTGAAGCCTGCACGGTGACTCTCACCTGGAGGACAACCGTCACCGCTCTGTGTCCCTTATCAGCGCCCTAGCAGATGACTTTCGGTGCTGGATTTTTTTTTTTTTTTTTTCTTAACAGAGAAACATGATTTTCCTCACTTCCCACATGGGACACCGAGATGCACTGAGAGGCCCAAGTCAGCTGTCCCGGCCCTTCTCACCAGCACACCAGCCTCCCAGCCCAGATGCTGTGCGTCAACTGCCTTCAGACCATTGCGTCTGGACTTTCCGAGTCATTCAAAAATACAGGCATCCCCTCAGTATCTTTGGCGGATTGGTTCCGAAATTCTTGTATGCTCAAGTCCCCTGTACAGATGGTGTAGTACTTGCATATAACCTACGCACATCCGCCCATATACTTTTTAAAAAAATTATTTTATTGAAGTGTAGTTGATTTACAATGTTGTATTAATTTCTGCTGTGCAGCAAAGTGATTCAGTTATTTAAATCATCCCTAGATCACTTATACTCCTAATACAATGCAAATGCTGTATCAAATTCAAGCCATGGCAAATTCAAGTTTTGCTTGTTGAAACTTTCTGGAATTTATTTTTTCAGTTCGAGGTTGGTTGAATCCATGGATGCAGAACCCAAGAATATGGAGGCCGACTGTAGTCCAAATTGCGAATTCCTCAATGTCGAGGCTCACCTATGATTCTTTCCAACAGTAACTTCCATGTTCCCCAACCCCAGACTTATGAGAAATGCTAACCAGTAGCTCCACTGGCTAATCTGAGTTCAACTCTGACCCCTGGTAAGAAAGCTGTATGCCTGGAAATTAACCAAGACACCAATCACGCAATATATAAGTAATCGTGTATTATATTTCACATATAATATAAATTCATGTAATATGGCACATTGAGTTATATTGCAAGAGGAGGAATAAACCTGCTAAAGTTTCTTAAAACTATTTTCTTTAAGCACACAGAACATTCCATGGCAACGTTAATCCCGCTCTGTCTCTGCACGGGCTCCCCACGTGGCCCTCATGTTGGCTGTTGGAGTTCTCCGCCCTTCACACCAAGGCTGGTACATCTTCTGCTGTCTTCTGGCCTTGGTCTGAGCCCCTGGTGACCACACGGGGGACAGGAGACCTCATGGGCTCTGAGGCAACAGAAGCAACTGCTACAGAATCAGCAGACCCTGCTGTCTGCTGACCTCCATTCAGAAATGTTGACGGCAGACAGCAAAGAGAGAGGAGACCTCTGTTCTCCAGGGGTCCCCAGAGAATCCCACTCAGGAGAAACTATTGTCAGCAAAGGGGCAACGTTCTTGGAGCCATAAGTGACCACAGCAAAATCATGTCTCTCCATGGCGTCAGATCAGGTCGGAGTCAGGAAGGTTTCACGCATGTGTGGACCTTGATAACTTGAAGGGACATTGAGATCTCTGTTCAAATCCCAGCTCCGCCCTCTCTCGGCTGTAAGACCTGGGGCGAGGGTCTGGCACCATGCGTAAGCTGGAGACCATCACAGCGGTGACCCCACAGAGCTGTTGTGAGGATGAAAGGGAGCCGTGCAAAGCCCCGAGCAGCGTGTCCGGCGCACAGGGGACCCTTTACTGAGAGGAGCTGGTGTTTCTATTAGACGCATAGATGTGTTTCTCTTGGAATGTAACCTATTGCACACAGCTTATTCTGAGGGGATGCGTCTGCACAAAGCATACCTATAAAATCTCCCCCATCCGCTGTCCGAGGCTTTGTAACACCACCGCATCCCAGTGTCCTGGGACAGTCATGGACAATGGGTTCTGCACAGAAGCCGTCCCCACAGTCCCCGAGCTGAGTGAGGTGCCCCCTTGTAATCATCTGTGTCCGTCTCGACCCCGGCCAGTGTCACATTTCTCGCTGTCTCTCTGGATGCCCTCACAGGATAGCACAGAGGACCCTGGCAAATGTTTATTTACTGGGCAGAAGTTGCCGGGTCTGCCCCTGCCTGATAATTTAAGTGCGAGTTTCAGTTCGTTTCCCCCATTAGCCAACCAAAGGTGGAGTCTAACCTGATAGACACACCTGTGTTTAGCACATGGGTGAATTCATCCAGCCCCCATGCTGGTCTTGGACAAGTCAATCTTATAAAAATAACAGGAGGAGCTTTGAACGCATTGAATGCCCACGGACACCGCACACTGGGGGTGGGTGCGGTGGAATGCACCCAGTCAGTCGGTCTGTCCTTCCCCCTGTGCGATGGGTAGTGTTAGCCCCACTTCACAGATGAGCAAACTGACACTCGGCAAGTCTCATTTGCCAAAGGTCACGCAGCTGCTCAGTGTTTATCTACACTTGAGAAGAGAAAGACACTGATGTCTGTTCTAGGAATTAGGAACATTGATGCTGAGAACACTTAAAAATAGCCCTGTGCATTTTCCCATTTTTGAAACAGGTTTACTAATCAGGGACATGGCTCAAAAAACTCCAGCAAAATGACTCAGTTCCTAGCAAAATGTCACTTCTCCCCATCACTTTGGGACAACCCCAGCAAAGCCTGCGAGGAGAGACAGAGGCAGAGAGAGACAGAGAGAGAGTGGGAGAAGAAAAGGACGCCTCGGCGGGAAGACCGGAGCAATTTCCTCTCGCATCACCCTGCAGCCTCGCGGTCGGCTGGGAGTCGGGGGCTCACAAGGTGAAAACGCCTGCTGTAAAGTCAAGGGCAGGCTGGAGGGCTCATTTCCTGTCTTCTAAATATATTCTTGTTCTGATGGTATCTCATCCCCTGCGTCATGGAGGATGGCCGCCCTTTACATTGCAAATGCCTCCGGAACTCCTCAGCCTGGAGGAAGCTAGACTTTCTGAACGCCTTCAGGAACAGTGTGCTCAGGCCCTGGGCAATCTCTTGTCCACCCCCCACCATCCCCCCTCCTCACCTCCATCCTCCAGCTCCCCCCGCTT
>NW_006784503.1:4666371-4670552 GCF_000442215.2 Lipotes vexillifer | reverse complement strand
CCCCCCCCCCTTTCCCCCCCCCGCCTCCCCCACCTCCCCAGCCAGGCACTTCTAGCCTCAGGGTGGGCAGCCACATCCAGCAGCGCTGCACTCCGTGAATGTTATCAGAGGAAACACTTGACCACCAAGAGGCAAACAGAAACCATTCCACACCTGCTGTCACTCTGCCACCTCCGATGCCCCACCCTCCATCCAGGTGTCCTCAGGGAAGAAAGGGCCCATTCACGTCTGTGGCTGGTGGTTCTTAGGCCGAGTTCCTCAAAAGTGGCAGAAAGAAAGGAAACACACAGTAGGAGGCAGCAGAGCCTCCCTGCAGCCTCAGAGGGAAGCGCAGCTGACCCACTTGGCTGACGCCTGGCTCTGCGGCCTCTGGGCAGGTTGGCCAGCCCTCGGCCTCAGTCGATCATCTGTACACTGGGGCACTGAGACCTGTGACTCCCCCTCAGGTGTTATGAGGATGAAGTGACAGAGTGCCCTCAACCATGTAACACAGTGCTTGGCACTAGGGTGTGAAAGGCTGTGTTTCCACCCTGGACCTGATACATTCCCATGATCTCCTTCAATATTGACAACTGTGCCTCCTACTTTCTCACCATCAGTATCAGTAACTATAGTTCAATTGCGGCAGATCGGAAGTCAAGGCTCAGAGAGGTGAAGCAAACTGGTCGAGGTTACAGAGCTTGGAAGTGGCAGATCTGGAATTCCACATCCAGTGGAACTGAGGCCCATCTGAGTCCTTCTGCCCCTCGGCATCTTCCCCCAGACAGTCCATGCACCTAGGTGGTCATAGAGGCAATATTCCTAAGGGTGCGATGGGGCAAGAAGCTTAGAAATTGAGATCAGGGAGCCTGGGGTAGAAGGATGCACCACGACTGCCACTAAGCATGCATCTCCACCCCTCGCTGCCTGCACAGGGCTAACCTGGAGGATACTGGCCAGGAGCAGAATTACAAGCACAAATTCTCCCTCCCAACCAGCCAAACTCCCCAAAGACTTAACGGGACCTCAGTATTCAGAGACCACCAACTTTAATATAAATAATACTAAATAACTTATATTGACTGATTTCCTATTATGTTCCAGGGACGGTACATATGCCAGGACAACATTAAAGTTATCTAGAATCACTCAGTCCTCACAACAACCTCCCAAGGTAGGTTCTAGTGACCACCACTATTAGCACTTTGTAGATGAAGGAACTGAGCTGGAGAGAAGAAACGTGATTAACGTCACACAGCTGGGAATCGGTGTGGCCTGGGGTCAAATCCAGCCGACCGACGGGGGGCTCTGGCATCTGTACTTTTATCAGTGTGCTGTTTTCCTTTCTAGGGCTGTGTTTTAATTGTTTAAAGGGCAAGCTGGGGATTAGCTCCAAAGGGCATCCAGGGGTCCCACTGTGGTGAAGAGTCACTTCCTGCTGGAGTCCTTCAGGACTGGTGCCGGAAGCCCGAGGCCGTGGGCCACCCTGCTTCCTCCTCAGGCTTCCTCTGTTGCCCAGGGCCAGCCTGTCTCAGCCACGCTGGTGGGAGGGGTGTCTGTGGTGCTTCTCCAGAACTCCAAGGGCCACCCCTGAATGTCCCCTGCACGCCCTGGACACCAGCTCCATCCTAGATCAAGAAGAAGGGAAGGGAGGGGGAGACCAGGCCACCCGTGAGGGAGAGTGAGCTTCCAGGGGCGGGGGAGGGATGACTCCACGCAGCCTGGGAGTCTGGGGTCCTCTCCAGGCCTCAAGCCAGCACCCCTTCTTGTCCCTCTGGCCCACTGCGGGAGGTGAGCTGCGGAACATCACGCCCTCTGAGGCTCTGAGAAATGAGAGCTTATTCACAGAGCTGAGACAAGAGCCTCGGATGGGCAGTCACTAGCTGTGTGACCTTGGATGAGTCCCCGAGGTCACTGGTGCTGGTTAGGAAGTGGTTAGGGTGACGCCCTAAAACCGTCCCTCCTGGAGAGCAGTCAGCACATGTGGCTTAAGAGCATCTCCACCTCAGGGTGACGTCAATGCCTCCTCGGGGCAGGACCCTTGAATCCCTCAGCCCGTGTTTCCCTTGGTCTCCACGATCCTCAGCCTGGTCAGTCACCCCTCCCCACCTGTCTCGTGAATGATGGGGCACATCACCCATCAGTACGGTGGTGGACCACCCAAGCCAGTGTGTGCAGAGCCAGCCCTCACCGCATCGCTGTGGCCACGCATGAGCATCTCTTCCCAAATGTGTACTCGGTGATGTCTCGTTGGTAGCTTGGAATCGGCATGGTGAGAGTATTTACACCACAGAAATGGGCAGACGTTGGCTATTTTATTTTGTCTTTCTTTCGGTCAGTTGTTAAACATTTACCAGCACGCCACTGGAGCCCGTGGGTAGACAGGCAGAGAGGACCCCACACTAAACCCTCGATTCCCCACTCTATTCTCCATTTGATACCAGGGAGCCCAGCAGGGTACTGGTGTGGACTTCCAAGGGGACGATGCCCTTGACTATCGCTGGCCGAGGGCACACATCACAGGACCAAAGCACTGGGACACATGTTCTCCTCTCAGTCCCACCCCTGTCATGTGGTGGATAAAGCATCATCCCTAATGTCATAGAGCTAAGCAAGCCATAGTTTTCCATCTGCAAAAGGAGGCCACTGCTGGGTACAGCAAATGAGACGGGACCTTCCCTGACATCGTTGCTCAGGCCACAATCCACTGTTGCTTGGGTCTTACCAAGATTTCCACAAGTTTTCTTCCTCCTAATTTGCTTTGATCTTCAAGAGCTCTCAGAAACCTCCCCCACTGAAGTGCACTTGAAGTCTGGAAAACCCAGGAACAAAGGGTCGCTGTTCACAGAAGGGCTCATAAGACTTGCCCGACTCAAGACCCAAAGCCTGAGCTAAATAATACTGCAAGAAACCACCCCAAAGCTAGATGCCACCTTCGAGCTTGTCACACACCCTCATTTCACAACTGGGGCAGCTGAGGCTTATTCAAGGCCACATTTCAAAATACCATAGAGCTGAGACCAGAAGCCTCTAGGATCACACGTGGAAATTGGGAGAAATGGTTGGTTTCTATAACTTACCCACCCAAAGCGGAACATGTTTCTGACTCAGACTTTTCCCGAAGGAGCAACATTGCACGAATCCACGTTAGCCATCCAGCACCCGTTGGCATTGCCCATGAGCCAGACTCTCTGGAATGGCCCATTTGACCTCTTCTTTCATCCGATGCAAGAGTTGGAAGCATTTCCCAGGCCCCCTTGCAGCTAGGGTTCTGGATGCAAATTAGCTTGCACCAAATGACACCTTTAGAAGGTAGAAGTGAGGCAGATGCCCTCGGTCTGCAGAACTCAACTGCTGTTGCTGTGCATTGGGCCTCGGTGACATGGGGGTTTCCAACAGCAACATTCTATTCCATTCTATTCTCCAGCTCCTGGTGTCTTGACCTGGCTTCCTAACCCCTGGATTGCGGCTTCGGGCGGCTGCAGCATCCTACTCCAGCTCCACTTGGGGGGAAGCCTCAGAGGCAGCAGCTCTCCCAGTGGCCAGCTCTGCATTCTTATAGGAATCGTTCCAGTGTTCCAGCCTAGAATCTGCTCCTTCAGCCCGTCCATCTGTTTTGTAAAGACCAAATTCCCTGTATTAAGACCCTTCCTGCTTAACATACCTAGAGCAGTTTCTGTTTCCTGCAATGAGCTCTGACGGATACATCTACCCTTAGGTTCTCAGAAACAGGCAATTTGTATACTTTGTGAGTTTAAGGAATAGCTACCTGAAAAATCTATACGTTTCTATAAATCCTTTCTGGACTCCACCATCAGTTCCCGTAAGTTGTCAGGGAGGCACTGGAGCACTGCCCTCTGTTGGCTTTTGTATTCACACACATCAGGATTCATGTGTTGCTGGGCTTTCTCGTGCACATGCAAGCAAATCAGATACACACTAATACAGGCCGATGCTCTACTAAAGAGAATTTTAGTAGAGCAAACTTAAAGTATATCCCATCTTAGACTTTAATAGAGAAGAACCTCATTCAGATTGATCGATGGAGAGCCAGGGGACCATTTTCTTCTGCAAAATCCTTCAGGTCAATTTTAAAGAGTGTTCCAATTTTTAAGAGTCTTCCATTCTCTGATCCTTTCCTGAGTCTGGCCATGATGTGTCTCCCCAGGGGGTCATTTCAGATCACTTGCCGGGTTGGGAAA
>NW_006784503.1:4657554-4666129 GCF_000442215.2 Lipotes vexillifer | reverse complement strand
AGACTTGGGTGGCATCGACTGGGCCAACTGGCCTCTGCTCCTCTCTGGACCCCCCCCCTTCTTCACCATGTACGGTAGGACAAATGCCTTCCTGCCCACCGTAAGCGAGGTCACCCTCAGGAAAAGCAAAATCACATGTTCCCTTGTGCTCTTCCAAGCTCATCCTAGTCATCTGATTCAAGGACTGATTCCAATCCTCGTCCCATTTCTGTTTCATGTTGTGATGTCAAAGACCCATGTCCAGGTGGTGAGCAGAATTAGAAACATACGTCCGTTTCTATAGCAGGACAGGAAGGGTTTCTTCTGAGACGTCAGCTTCAACACTGCCCTCTGGAACAAGAGGCAGCAAGAAAAGTCATGAACACTCACCAAGTAAATGTTCAAAAGATGGGGGGAGCCAGCTCTCCCAGCTCCCTGCCCCTGCCTCCCTTCTCTCCCAACTGTGGGTACTGACCTGGGGGATCCCCGCCCCCAACCTCAACCCCCCAAATGCCAAGGGCTAGGGTCTTCCCACACACCCATCGTCAGCTCTCACCCTTAGACTCGGCCACAGGTACCCCGTAAATGGCCATGCTCCCCCACAAACAGAAGCCCCAGGGCTTTACCCAGATTCTTTCTCCTGAATCAACTCTCTCATCTGGCATACTGCATCCCCTGCATTTCACTATGCTTTAATTTGATTTTAATTAACTAAATGTTTTTAATGGAAGAAAATCACATATACACATGGTAACAAAAAGGTCAGAGCAGGGCCTTCCTTGGTGGCGCAGTGGTTGAGAGTCCGCCTGCCGATGCAGGGGACACAGGTTTGTGCCCCAGTCCAGGAAGACCTCACATGCTGTGGAGCGGCTAGGCCCATGGGCCATGGCCGCTGAGCCTGCGCGTCCAGAGCCTGTGCTCCGCAATGGGAGAGGCCACAGCAGTGAGAGGTCCACGTACTGCAAAGAAAAAACAAAAAGGACGGAGCAGGAAAGGTTACACAATTAAAAAAAAAAGCTAGCTGCTCTCCCCTGTAAGATCCCACATCCTGTTCCCCAGAGGCAATTACTATCAAAAGCCCCCTGGAGACCCTTCCCATGGAGTCCTTTACATGCACTGGGAAAATGCTATTTGCTGGCTAACTGGACAGCTTTTTCAGACTCTCTTTCCTTGCTACTGTGGCTGGAAAGCCAGATACTTTCCCAGTCTTCCCTGCAGCTGGGAGTGCGCAGGTGAGACCCTGTCCTGGACAATGAGATATGGGGGCAAGATGGCCCATGCTGGGAAAGGAGGAGCCAGGTGACATCTGGGAAGCTCTCAATTTCCATATTTAAAAAAAGACAACTGTGTCTGGCACTGACCAGTCCTCCTTCCTCATTCCTTTTACTTAGATGTGATCTTCGGAGCTGCAGCAGCCATTTGGGGACCATGAGGAAATAAATGTAAGGATCTAAAAGCCAACACCTTTCATGAAGGTGGCATGGGAAAGAAAGAAACTGGGTCCCTGACAACCTTGGTAAGCAGCAACTGCTTCCCTCCAGATGTGGGATTTCATGAGAAAAATAAACCTGTATTCTTTTTCCCTGCTGGTGTTAGTTCATTGATTCCTACAGGCCTACCTTATTCTTTTCAATGTCCCCAGAATATCCCACTGTATAAATATATATTACAGATAAACCCTGATCCCCTGCTAATGGACATTTTTGTTGTTTCATTTTTATCCTATTACAAACAATGCTTCCACAAACATCTTAGTAGGTGTATCTCTATGTGCATGGGGCACACATCTATAGTAATTTGTGCGGTGAATCCTGTCCATGCTGCGGCTGACTCCCTTGACTGGACTTTCTGAGCCCCCCCTTGCCCTCCCAGCCCATCACCAAGGGTTCACACTCAGATTCCACTTTTTCTTCATTCACCCCCCTGCCCAGGCCTAAATCCTGTGGGACATCCATGGCCTTGGCCAGAGCCCTGGCCTCCCACTAACCTGTGACCCAGTTTGGGTAAATACCTTTAGCTTTCTTCCTCTGGGACTGAAACCCAGGCTTGCCCTAAGCAAGCCTCCCTCCAGCCCAGCCCCCATCCACCCCCCAGCCCGTGCTAGGGCAGACGAGCTGCTGGCACCTGGGTCTGCTGGCACCTGGGTCTGCTCTCCTAGCCCTGTGCCCCCCGAGCCATTTCCAGAGCCCGTCCTCCCCATCTGCCCCTTTCCTGCTCTGGTAAACAGGCCCACATGGGTGCCTGAGGCCCGGCTCCCACAGGAAACACAGTGAACAGCCACACCCCACCTCCAGCCAGGCCCTGGCCCTGGTTTCAGCACCTGTAACCAGCCTCAGAAATTCACACCAGAAACCCAACCTCACACCCCAACCCAAATCCCACTTGTCGAAAGAAGCTGACAAATACCACTGCTGGGTGGAAAGGGACGCACAGCGATGGGAGACCAGATACCCAAGAACGTATGAAATGCGTACCAGTGAACGCAAATGTATTTCACATTCTATCAGATCAGACTGGTCTATGATCTCCAGCCTGTGCCCGGCCAGCCAGGACATGCCAAGAGCCGAAACACATTAGAGGGGGGCAGGGGGCAGCAGGGGTGCAGCCCAGACATGCAGGTTATGTTCTCAGAATAAAAGTTTGTCTTCTAGGGCAAAAAGCCACCTTCTTTGATTGGCAGATTTGCAAAGCTTATTCCAGTATGAGGCTGGGGCCAGTCTTGGGCCTGGTTGCTGGGCTCCCGGCGCCATGCTTGCTGACCCCTCTCCAGCCCTCTCCCCCCATCACCCATCCCCACCAGCCGGCTGCATCTGGGCCCACGCAGAACATCAGGGTGGCAGCGGGGGCTCTTCCAAGACCATCTGGTCCAGTCCCTTGATTTTACAGACAAGGAAACTGAGGACCAAAGAGGTCAAAAAGGTGACAGTCACTTAGCAACAGAGCCAGGGGCAGGAAGGGCAAAGCTGCTTGTACGAGCACCTCCCGTGTAGCAGGCACCGTCTACACTGGTCTGTAAGGCTCACAGCCCTCCTTCGAGATACTCAGTGCTGTCTCCCTCTCACAGACCCGAGACTCGAGGCTGATGGAGGTGGAAGCTCTTGTTCTAGGTCACACATCCGGTGAGAAGCAGAACCTGGGCAAGAACTCGGCCGCCCGACTCTCCATCCTGGCTCCTTCTACCACCCCGTGATGCCACTCCTGGGACAAGAGTGAAAACTGTGGGTCAGAGAGGAAGAGAGTGTGTAAGGAAAGAAATGAGTGGTTATGATTATACAATGAAAATGCAAATAAAGCGCCTAAAACAAGCCAGCAGGTGTCCATAAAGCCGTGCTTTTCTTCTTAAGTAAGGAAGTGCCTAAAAACCAAAAGGATGGGGCATTTCAGAGGGAGGCACAAGCCACCCTGAAAGAGCTCCCACTGCCCAAAGCTGCATCGATGTGAGTAACAAAATAAGTAACGTGGTACTGCGTTATAACCCGAAGTTTAAATAGCCCAGAGTCCACACCAAGATAAACAAATAACTGAAAAAATAAATAATGGGGAGAAGAGGCCATTCGCCCTGACAGAAGGATTCCACAGACTTTATGTAGATACCACCCCCTCCAACAGGTGGAGGGGGACCACCCTCCCGCACTGGTGTGGGCTCTGCTCTGCGACTTGCCTCCGAAGACGACAGTATGGAAAGGGGAGTGACTACCGTGGAGAACCTTGGCAGACACTGCCTCAGTCAAGCAGGTGATCAAGGCCGACATCAGCAGCGATGAGTCATATGACAAGATGAATACAGCACTTTGCCTCTGTGGTCTTCCTTCCAAAACCCATACCCCCAGTCTCAGCATGAGAAACACAGCAGCCCAGCCCAGAGTGTGGGGTCTACAAAATACCTGCCCTCAAAACCATCGAGGTCATACACAAGGAGAGCCTGAGAAACCGGCCCAGACCAGAGGAGGCCACAGAGACGTAAGAGTTAAATGTAAGGAGGGATCCTGGAGGGGACCCTGGGACAGAAAAAGGACTTGGGAAAAACTGGTAAAACCCCAGTAACTCATGGAGTCTAATTAATAGCGATGGGCGGACACCAGTGCCTTAG
Source organism: Lipotes vexillifer (assembly GCF_000442215.2). NCBI lineage: Eukaryota > Metazoa > Chordata > Mammalia > Artiodactyla > Lipotidae > Lipotes > Lipotes vexillifer. Next base: position 4,662,060 of record NW_006784503.1, on the reverse strand, counting down.
TTGAGACAAATGACTACATCTATGCCAGCTGCTAGCAAGAGGGGGACAGGTGAGTGGGTGTGGGAATTCTCTGTGCATCCTTGCAATTTCTCTGTATATGCACAGTTATTCTAAGTGAAAGGTTTAGAGTAAACAAACATGCAGAGTTGTCTGGCGACCCTACCAGAGATGTTGTGCTGAACTCACCATGCATGAGACAGATTTGGGGATTCTAACATGCTGGACCACTTCGGGTCAAGTAAACCAGAGTCCCTGGGCCTGAGGCCTGAACCTCGGACATTCACAAGGTCCTGGTGAGTGTCCCATGCAGATGGGGGTGAAACCACTGGCCAGGGTAAGACACGAATGAAGTCCGAAGGGCTTCCATGGGAGCAGATGGAATTCTGAACAAATTCTGGAGTTCTCATAGAACAAAAAAACGCATTTCCTCCCCTGCCCACAAGGCCTCTGAAGGTCTCATTGTTGGATCTCTGGCAGCTCCCACCCCCGCCCCCCATCACCCCGAGTGAGTCCTAGAAGGCTGTTGTAATCAGGTGGTTGGAGGGTTCAAATTTCCTCTCGGTGTGAAAATACAAAGTGACCTGGGCCAGCTATAGGAAAAGAGCAGGTATCCTCTTTCGTCCCGCCGGGGTCACTGTCCCCCCAGGGGCCCCCATTCGGCCCTTCCTGCCACACTGAGGTCTCAGACCTGACTTGGCTAAGCTCCCAGAGGTCACCCCAGGAGCACTAACGCAAAAGCAGGTCCCGGGAAGACCCGGGCTGGCCGGGTGAAGAGGGGAAGCATTTCCGACGTGCAGGCTGTGGCCCCGAGCCAGCGGGTCCCCAGGCGCCACACAACACACACCTGAGCGGGGTAAGAGAATAGGTGTGTGTAAACAGTATTTGAGAAAGAACCTAGCTGGACAAATACAGCGCTTGTTAACACAGGTGTTTATAGGTGGAATTATTTTTCCAGGGCTACCATCTCCCAGCGTCCTTTGTAAGTCCCAGCTCACACCTGCAGGGACTTTCCTATTAAGTGAAGCCACAAAGGGGAAATGGATAATCCATATCAACTTTACAAAGCAGGAGGTCAGTGATCCATCCGGCTTCAGGCCTGGGTCGTTTTCCTCCAGTTTCTCCCTTGCTGGAGTTGCCTTCCTTTTTTTAACCTGCTCTAACAGGATTCGGCCTGTTCAGGGCTTCCTGCTTGGCTTAGCAGCTGCTGGTGACCACCCGAGGGCAGTAGCTTTCCCGGCCCATGGGCGCTGGTTGCTTCCTGAGCAGTATTATCTTAATCTACTCTCTCTCCCCAGGGGAAGTCTCACTACTTAACATTTTATGGACAGGAAAACCAAAGAACTTGTCCAAAATCACAGAGCTAATAAGTGGAGGACGCCAGCGTGGACATCCAACCCGGCCCAAATCCAGAGCTGCCGGGGATGGCGACCCCTAGGGAACAGTGCTTTCTGGAGAAGCACAGATTCGTAGAGCTTATTGTTCTGTTCCCCCTCATAGAAGAAGGCAGTACTTTCAGGTGGTAACGAGTTACGAAGCATTCAAAATTATGAAAAAGAAACTTAGTACCACCCAACGGCACACTTAAAAATGGTGAAGATGGCACATTTCATGTTACGTGTATTTTGCCACAATTTAAACTTAAAACTGAGAATGTCCTGTTCTGTACGAAAACCTATAACACAAAGTAGGTGAGTTTGGTTTTCAGTTAGTCTGTCTGGTTTTGGTAATACCCGGGTTTTGCATTCTGAGAGAACTCTGTCCTCTGGAAAGAACTTCCCTTACATGAGCCTTTTATTCATGCAAATGTGAGGTGAGAAATTCCCCATTATTGGGGGGAAGCCCTCAAAGGTGAAATACCCCAAATGCAGATTCTTCAGAGTGAGGTGTGAAGGGCTCCGGTTCAGGTCTCAAAGGCAGGGACGGGGTGAGGAGGGCAGTAGGCGTAGGACACTCGGCTTGACACGAGGATGCCGGGCAGAAGTAGGCTGGCCAGCACGGAACGGGAGCATTAGCAGCTACAGCGCTGACCCTTCCCTGGCCCTGTCGTCAGCCTCCAAGAAGCCAGTTGAACGTGGCAGCCTGGGGGACACAGGGAGGGCTCTGTCACTCTTGGAGAGGGCAGGATCAAAGGAGCGGGCCAGCAGATGCTGTGACCAGCTGGCCAGGGGCCACTGGTGGGAGAGCCAACGTGGCAGCCTGGCTGGAAGTGCCCGGGGCTGAGTAGGATGGGATGGCGAGGTCTGGGAAAGGCTGCGTCTCCTTCAAGCCCCCCGTCTGGGGACTCAGACGGTGCCAGTGCGACACTCAGGACAAGTGACCCCAAAGCGAGTGGGGAACTGGGGTCCTTTGCCATTAGTATTGATGTCACTGCATCTACAAACCAGGGGAAACTTTATTATTTGGTTTCAGCAGCAAAACCCTTTGGCCTACCTTAAGGAATGAGGAGATTTCTTTAAACTTTACAAACCATCGCTCTGTTCTGACCTCTCTCTTCAACCTCCACTCCCAGACTGGCTCCATTTCACAGATGGAGAAACAGAGGGTCAGAGAGACAGCGGCATTCAGAGGTTCTTGAAGGCTGTCTGCGGTTAAGCCCAGCTGTCCTGGTCCCTACTGTGGCTCTTTCATCCTCTGGGACGCTCTCTCCCAGGAAAAGGAGGGTCCCTGAGAACAAAGCGGGGGAGCCTGGCCCTCCCTCCAAAGCCCTCCTGGCTCCCCCCTGGACCACCTCCAGCCCTGCCTCTCCTCTGTGTGCAGATGGTACCAAGGAGGGCCAGCACACAGGCTTGAGCACCCACTGCAGGCCAGCAGCTGGTCTGCCCTGCCACTTGCCAAGGGGACAGAGAGAAAAAGAACACCAACTGAGAATTTCAAAGTTCACCACCGAGAAGCTGAAAGGTTTCCCATTTGAATCTGTGACAAGTCTCTCAAAGATAGGATGATGCCTAGCTAGACATTATTTTATGTCATTCTAATTAAGATGACCCCATATGACAATTACAGACCTGCTCCTCCCGTAACTTAGAAACACGTAGGATGCTGGAACTCACTCTCCACCTGCCACGCTGGAAGATCCAGGCTTCACACTGGCTCCTTCCCTTCAGTGGCCTCTGAAGGAAACCAGAGTCAAGGGCGTCCAGCAGGCATCTCCATCAACGAGCCGACGTTTAGCAAACCCCATGTGCTAAGAAGGGGGGTCATTTAAAAAATGGATTTTCATCATCGCCGTGCACTATTCTTCTTACTCTCTGTCAGTTTGGGGGCTGCCACCAATGTGCAAAATGCACACACACACACACACACACACACACACACCTGTAGAGGTAGTCTGCTGACATAAACTCCCAGTGTCCAGTTTTAAAACTAGACCCGCACACACATCAGGGCACATCTTCTGACACTTTCCTCCACTTCCAGGGCTGACCTATTACCTGGAGCACCCTGGGTTCCCTGTGGATGTTTGCTCAACCATGACCACCTGGAGTGCACCAGCATCTTCTTGGGTATGTCTTGTATGAAACATCTCTGACTCTGGTTCTAAGGGTGCATCTCTCTCCTGAGCTGCCTGGCTGGGCAGAGCCTCCCTTCCCTTCCAGCCTGAAACTCCACCTGGGATGGCAGCTCGCGCACCGGGCACGGCTCAGAGGCACACCCCGGAACAAAGGGGCCCCCGCTCCCCGGGCAACGACAGTCTCTCCCATGTTTCAGGGTCACTGGGCAGCTCACTACCATTTACCCACTTTTTCATCTCTCCTGGCACTGACTTCTCACTCCATGATGTGGTGACATCAGTGCCCGTGAATAATCATCAAATAAAGGGAGATAATTAATATTTAGCTTTGCCAGAAGGAAGCACTTGGGAGGAACCTGTCCTTTTATCAGAGGAGCTGACACTTGTCAGCTGGAGAGCAGGACTAATTAGATGCATCAGCTGCTTGGCTCCAAAGTGACTTCCACGCGACGACCAAATGCCACGTGGCACAGGCAGAGGCAGCAGGCACACAGGTGGGCCTTCCATTCTGCACGCAAGTCCTGGGCCCTTCAGGGCTGTGATCAAGTTCAGGGCCAGGTATAGCCCAGGGTGTGCTGCTAGTTCTTTCCCCTTCCTCAGAGTCAGCCAGGAGGTCAGCCTGAGCATGGCCATAGCGCAGTGGGAACCATGTAGGCTTGTCCTGTGTGATGTTGAAGCCCTAACCCCCAGTGTGACCGTAATGGAAGTTAGGGCTAATAAGCCACAAGGATCAATTGTACAGCAAAGGGGATATAGCCAATATTTTTTAATAACTAACAATGGAGTATAATCTTTAAAAATTGTGAATCACGGGCTTCCCTGGTGGCGCAGTAGTTGAGAGTCCGCCTGCCAATGCAGGAGACACAGGTTCATGCCCCAGTCTGGGATGATCCCACGTGCCACGGAGCGGCTGGGCCCGTGAGCCATGGCCGCTGAGCCTGCGCGTCCGGAGCCTGTGCTCCGCGATGGGAGAGGCCACAACAGTGAGAGGCCCG
>NW_006784503.1:4654726-4657414 GCF_000442215.2 Lipotes vexillifer | reverse complement strand
CCAAAAAAAAAAAAAAAAAAAAAAAATTGTGAATCACTATGTTGTACACCTGAAACTTAAATATGATATTGGAAATCAGCTACACATCAATTTCTTTAAAAAGTTGAAAAACAGGTTCACTGAGATCGTAAGAGTGGGGTCCTTATCCAATAGGATTGGTGGTCTTATAAGAAGAGGAGAGACTCTCTCCGTGTTCTCACCAGAACCTGCCCGTGCCAGACCTGTTCCAGATCTGGGACTTCCAGCCTCCAGAGCTGTGAATATTTCTGTTGTTTAAGCCACCCCACCTTTAGTAATTTGTTATGGCAGCCTGAGCTAACTAAAACACCCTCTACCTTCCTTCTCAGGACAGGAAGTCCTCTAAACATGCCCCAGTGAGAGGCCACCAGACTGGGCTTGATTACCTCCAGGGACAGGGTGCTCACTCCCATACCATTAGCTTCAGGATATTCGAATGGAGATAATTAAGAACTTTGATCTTCAAAGACCTGGGTTCAAAGCCCTTTGCCCCCAAGGTCACCTCCCCTCCCCCAACCCTGTGCCTTGCACCCTGGGGAAGGGTCTCTGCACACATGCAAGCATCCCAGCCAGAGACCAGGGCACCATGCTGGACTCTCCCCACCACTCTGCTCTCAACCCACCATCCAGTCTGTTGCCTGGTCCTGGAGAGTCTGCCTCCTTCATCTTGGTACACAGGCCTTCCCCTCCCCTGGGGCCACTGCCACCGCCAGCCATCGTCCACTCTCTCCTGGCTTTAGGCTACAGCCTCTCAACTGGATCTCTGTCCTCCCCTCTCCCTGCTACTCCCAGATTCATCCTCCAAACTGCTCTCAGAGTGAGCTTCCCAAAACACACTCCTGACCGCACACTTTCCCACTTAGAAGTGCTGCCATGTCTCCCAGTGTCCTGCAGGACAACGGCCAGACCCCTTAGCTCTGTGTCCTCACTGCTTCACACTTGGTCCCATACCTGACGTAAGAAGAGTCAAGGGAGAGATTTCCAAGACTTTTCTGTTGAGGTTGATGGTAAATTAGTGAATGGTGGTTTCTGGATGTTGCCTAACAAAATGTGCCAACATCTGCAAGGTCTGCATAATTCAGTAAGCCAGTATTTTTCCAAATGACCATGCAAAATCACGTATGAGCAAAAGATCCACGCCAAGAAACAGGTAGACTAACAGACTTTAAAGTAACAGTGAACACGCATCGCAATTAACTTTTTAAGAAACTATCGCTTGCAGAGTTTTAGTGCAGTATCAAAAAAAAAAGAAAATACCCAAAATTATCTGAAAAAAGACATTAAAATACTAACTACACATTGTCTGAGACTGGATTTTTTTCAACCAACAAAATATGTTGCAGCAGATTAAACGCAGAGACAGAGAATCCAGCATCTTCTGTTACGTCAGACATTAAAGAGCAAAAACATAAATTATTGCCACATTCTTTCCACTATTTTTTGTTTTGGAAAGAATATATAGTTTATTTTATAAAATCGTTATTTAAGGTAATATGTAATGGTTTTATTAGTGTTATTTTTTAATGAATTAATAATTTTTTCATTTGTCAATTATAATTTCTAATGCAGTAAATAGCAACAGATATAACCTACATAAACAAAAGCTCTTTGGGATCCTCAGTCATTTTTAAAGGTATAAAGCTGTCCCGAGAGCAAAACTCTCAGGACATACTGGTCTAGTCACTTACTACCCAAAGCAGGATGCGCATCTCCAAAAACTTTTTAGAAATGCACGATCCCAGGCTCCACATCAGGCCTACTGAGTCAGATTCTGTATTTTAACTGGATCACATTAAGGTCTGATAAGTGTCTATTCAATACACAGAGGGGCACTTATGAAAGTATTTATGACATTCAACAAAGTTCTGGTACCAAATCCTGTCGGACTAACACTTCTCTTAGTGTGACATTTTCCTGTGGGGAGTCAACTCCCCGAGAAGCAGAATTGAATTAGGGAACAACCCCAAGGCAACGCCTCATGGGTCCCACCCACAGGGGCAAAGCTGGGCAGCATGCGGCCCTCTCACGGAGGCTCTGGGCGGGGGACATAGGGCCTTCAGCCATGGTGTCTGCCTCAGTCCTGATTCCGTGAACACCTGGTGGTGAGAAACACGGTCCGTGCGGTGAGGCCCCCGTGAGGTGATCCCCGACGGTGGACTTGCCTCCCATCCCCACGCCGGGCCATCCGTACACCAGCCGTACCTTGCTGGGCCCCCCTGGCCAAGGGCACTCCGGCCGCCCCTGGGCTCCCTGAATGGAGCACCCCAGAGCTGCATCAGCCCAGCCCACACCTAGCCCCAGCGACCTCAGACCCCCAGCCCTGACCAAAGCACACCTCCACTCAGGGGGTGACGCAGGATCAAACAATCAATAGTCTGGGGATGGGCAGGCAGGGTCCCGCTGGGGCTGGCACGGGGAGGGGACAGGAGCTAGGCACCAGGGCCCTGGGCTGGAGGCTTAGAGCAAGCATCTGGCTTTGGTGCAGGAGGCCAGTCAGCATCAAGGAAGGACCAATAGCCAGCACGCAGAGGCAGGTCCAGGGTGGCAGGCTGTGAGGGGCGGCTGGGATTACGTGTAAAGGCTGTGCAACAGAGCCTGGCACAAGTGCTCAGCGAACCTCCAGCAGCTGGGGGAGAGACCAGCAACAGATTCTCCCTCACCAGCCTCAGC
>NW_006784503.1:4652228-4654638 GCF_000442215.2 Lipotes vexillifer | reverse complement strand
CAGCAGGACCCAGCCCTGCCGACACCTCGATCTCAGATCCAGCCTCCAGAGCTGTAAGAGAGTACATCTGTGTTGTCCAAACCCCCTGGTCTGGGGTATTTTGTTATGGCAACCTGAGAGCTATGATGACACCTAGTTTACAGCTGAGGAAACTGCAGGTCTGGAGATGAAGGACTTTGCCAAGGTCACGTGGCCACAGAAGGGCCTAGTTCTGGGCCCCTGTGGAGAGCAGAGCTGGGCACCAGGCTGCATCTGGACTGGATGTCGGTGGCACTGCTGATCCTGTGAACTTTGGCCTGTCACTTGTCTCTTGACCTTCCGGACTAGGAGACATCCAGTCCAGACCGGCCTGGCAATGCAACTGACCCCTGACCGTGGTCACCCCCGTGGCAGGAGCTGAGTCACGGGTATCATGGGCTCAACCGGGTGGAAGGGGAGCCAGAGGCCAGGGGCCCTCGGCACTATCTCAGCAGGAGAATCGGGAACTAGAGCCCCAGCTGCCAGAGCCCCGTGAGATTTCTGCCACTTCCCCACTGTTTTCCCTTTTGTAACTACCCTTCTGCCCTGCATGTATTCCACCCCCTACAGAGCCAGGCCAGCCCGGAGGGAGGGGGAGGGAGAGGCAAGACGGCTCCTGCTGAGGGATTTGGGGGTTAGCGGGAGCCCAGGCCTGCAGCCGCTGCGCCAGAAACTCCCTGAGCCCCCAGCGCCCTCTGAACAGAGTCTGATGAACTGAGGGGTCAGTGAAACCTCTCTCCCTGGGGGGCCTGGGGATGCTGTCTGAGCTACACTCGGAGGAGGGGATCTCAGATCGTGGATGCCACTTTATTGGTTACTGTAAAAGCAGCTGCTCCCCTTTCTCCCCCCACTCTATGAGAAATCCTCTCATCCTATTCACAAGGGTGAGACAGATCTGGAGACAGGGGAAGGTGACCGGGAGGGATCTCAGCAGGCTGTCCTCTGTGCCCTGGGCTCCAGCAATTCAGCCCAAGCCAGATGGGCTTGCTCGTCGTCAGGAAGGTGCGGGGGGGAGTGCGTGAGCACCCAAAACACGCGACAGTTCACCTGGACCAGAGCCTTTACTCAGGTACACGCATGTGCGCTGGCCAGGAGCGTTCACTTGGCGTCTCTGCACTACAAACATGTTTTACGCGCGTTATTCCCTCTGATTCCATGAGGCTGACACAGCTGTGTTAATGCACAGATGGGGAAACTGGGATTTAGACTGGCCCAGTGACGGGGCTGGAATTCAAACCTGTGGGAGTCCCGGGTGATGCCCTCAGTGTCATGGACCCCTCCCTTCAGGATGGATCACTGCTACAAAACAGCACCTGCCCAACTCTCAGAGCCTCTGCAGAGCTAACCCCTACCGGCCAAGTCCTTTTCCTTACCTCTACCCCAGCCCTGCAAGCGGCAGCCCGAGCCTGTCCCCTGTATTCTGTCCAGAGCAGAGGAGAGAGAAGCCCTCACCCTGTAAAAGCCCGCATGTGCCTGCAGATGTAACACCTACACAAAGTCTCATCACCCCCCAAACTCCCCTCCTGCCCTAATTCTGTCTTTACTGCTCTCTGGGGACAGGGATTTGAGGGTGGGAGGCATGGGGTCAGCACAGAGCCCGGTATAAAAGTCAGGGGCATCCTTGGGTTCCTTTCTCCACATGGTACAAGACCCTCATCTTTGGGTGACAGAATAAGATGACCTGCAGCCCAGCTCAGCACCGGGCACGGGAAGGTGGGCGGGGCCCTCGGCCTACTCACCTCTGTCTCTCACCACGCCTGCTATATCCCGCGGCCAGCGTGGACTCAGACAGAGCCTTTGCCCCGCCCCAACCCGAGCCCAGCCCACCGACACTGGGGTCCTCAGCGAAACCCGACGAGGTTCCTGTCCTGGGTGACACCATCGGGGGGGCCAGAGCCCTGAGAGGTCCCTCTGAGCCCTGTGCGTGGCTGGCCCTCAGAGGCCCTGGTCCACACAGCTTAGGACTCAGAGATCTAGACAAAGACACCCCATTTTCTGGGGCAGGGGGAGGAATGTCACGCAGAAGAGAGCAACGGCCTAGCGGGAGCTCAAGATAGGTGACATCTGTCACTTCCCTGCAATCTGCAAGCTTGTCACAGTGGCCTGGGAAGATTAGATTAGTGAGAAATCCAACTCCAGATACCTAAGGTCTAGTTCTCTGCTGTCTGTGCCCGCGGTGAGAACGACTTGGCCGGCTCTTTTCCAAGTGTAGAAAGGAGTGGGTAGGGCTTCCCTCGTGGCGCAGTGGTTGAGGGTCCGCCTGCCGATGCAGGGGACACGGGTTCGTGCCCCGGTCCGGGAAGATCCCACATGCCGCGGAGCGGCTGGGCCCGTGAGCCATGGCCGCTGAGCCTGCGCATCCGGAGCCTGTGCTCCGCAAGGGGAGAGGCCA
>NW_006784503.1:4619783-4652131 GCF_000442215.2 Lipotes vexillifer | reverse complement strand
CTGTGCTCCGCAAGGGGAGAGGCCACAACAGGGAGAGGCCCGCGTACGGGAAAAAAAAAAAAAAAAAAAAAAAAACAAAGAAAGGAGCGGGCAGGCCTCCCTGTCCCCGGCTCCCCTCCCGGCCGGCCATCTCCACACCTCGAAGGCTCCCTCCGGCCCCCTCAGCTTTCCGAAATGGCGGCCCAGCTGGGCCTTTGGGGACCTGCCGTTGGCTGGTCACTGTCACCGCCCCTGGGTTTCCTGGAAAGGAGCGCAGTCCCACGCATCTCTCCCTTTTCCCTTTGCCTCCTGTTGGAAAGTCTCCACCCACAGTACAAGCCTCCCCACCCCGGTCCGGACTTCCGCTCCCCAGAAGCAGTGATTTGACAGCATTTGAGTGATGAATGCTTCATGGCCTGTTTGCACGTCACACAGGTGGAAGAAATTAATGAAGAAAGGGTCTTTTAACGGATGAGAGCAAAGCAGCGTCTTTGGCTGGCGTCCGATGGCCCAGTCCCGCCCTCTGGGAAAACTGTGCCAGCTGGGTTGCACGGTGTCCCCTGCCTGTCAGCACCTCGGGAGCAGGGCCCGGACTTAAGCCTTAGAGACGACAGGACCTCGAGAGCTCACACGGCCCCTCAGCCCTTCTCCCCGTTCTCCCCGACAGCCCCAAGGCCCAACGTCCCCAAAGAAGATTCCATCTCAATCCGAGTTCCAGGAGTGCCAAGTCGGGATTTCCTTCCTGAGCTGGTGCCCCCCAAATGGGGGCCGAGACCGCAGAGGGTAAGAGCTCAAGGGTCCCGTTGTGCTGACCCCTGCCCACGTGAGTGCCAGCCTGCCTGCCCCCACAACCTGTCCCTCCCCCTGGCATAACGTCTCCTGTCCTTGCTCTCCAGTCCCAGCCTGGGATAAAAAGATCTAACTAGGGCAGAGGCTGACCTCTGCCAAGGGGCTGTCATCTTTGGCCTGGTGCCTCCAGGTGAAAGGGGAGGAGATAAAGGAGGGCTCGCACTGGCGGGGAGGTTATACCTGATGGTGTCTCCAGCCAGGTGACCCCCCAGGGAAACACAGGAGGAAGACGGGCAGCAACCGCCTAGCCCCCTCCAGCTGGCCGGCCACTTCCCATGGCCCGGGGCTCCCTGGATGCCTCTGATGAGAAAAAGAATCCAGAATCTTCAAGGGGAGAGAAGACTGCATCCAAGTGGGCTGGAAAAGTCCACGTGTGAAAAATCCCCAACTCCTTTCATTCTGTGCTTTCGCTTGTCGAGTCTTCTGCCCCGAAACCTACTGCAACCGAATACCTGGAATAATTGGAAATTCTCGGAAAATATTACAGCCCTGTTCCCTCTGAACACATGCTCCCGCCTCTCTCCTTCATTCTGTCTGTCTGTCTTGCTCTGCCATTCCTTCCTGTCTGCTTATCCCCACCCCCATTCTTTCTCTTAATATATACTTTTCTCTGTGTCTATCTCTCTGTCTCTCTCTCTCCGTCTCTCCATCTCTGTCTCTGTGTGTGTACATGTCTCTCTGTGTCAGTCTCTCTGTCTCTCTCTCTCCCCCCTTCTATTTTTGGTGTCTCTCCTTCTCTGCCTGGAAGGAGCTCTGCTTTTGTGGCCCCTCTCCCCAGCTGAAGGTCTCAACATCTACAGATATTAACTTCATTAATTTGGGAAGGATTTATTGGTGCAGAGGTTAATTGTCTTTCCCTGACATGTTTTTACTGAATACATCTGGGTGACAAAATTAATTTCCTCATTAGCTATTTTTAAAAGTGGAACAAGCTGGGGGGAAATCGATGCGCAGAGACTTTGCAGCGTGAGCTGTTCTAGCCTCCAAGCTCTGCCCGGGCACCGAGGGGCACCGAGGTCAAGGGTCAGAGATCGGAGGACTCCTGGAGGGAGGGAGGGCCTGCGGGGAGACCTGAGGGCTGCGTTCTGGGGTGAAGCTCTAGGGAGCCCACACCAGAGAGAGGCCTGGGCTCAGCGGCCAGGACTCAGCTCCCAGGCGGCTGCTCCAAGGCCCTCCTCTTCCCCATGGCACGGAGCCTCCTAGCTGGACACCCAGATCGTGGTCTTTCGAGCAGAATGAGAGTAGCCGGTAGAGACAGAGATATATGCAAAGAGCCCCAGGTTGGAGACCCGGCGCCAGACCACGTCACGCTGCGGGGCCGCGGGGTCTGCACCCCTCATCGGATCCAGAACAGCAAAGCCCGCGTGCTTACAACGGGGCCCCACGCTGAGGGGTGGCCCGGGCGAGCCGGCAGGGGGCGAGACCCCTCGGGTGCCCGGCTGGCACTCGGAGCAGGGACGTCTGGGACCACCTAATGGCAGGTGGCCGGCCGGCAGGTGAGCGCCATGGACACTGGACCAGCCACCCGACGCCGGGGCCTGCCTCCTAGGCTGTGAAGGAAGGGGCCCTCTCCCACCCGCCCCGCCTCCAGCTCCCACCGCCCTAAACTCTGGAACCTGAGGCTCCAGCTGAGAGGCCCAGGGTCCTCCAGGCTGTCCCAGCACTCCCCCCTCCTCCGTAAGCGCCCCCTCAGAGTCCCCCTTCCTGTCACTCTCACTGATTGCCCAGGACAGAGGCCACCAGAACGTGCAGACCCAGCAAGCCCCAGAGTCCAGAACTTCCCCGATCCACGCCTGCTCTCCGACCTGGCTTCATCCAGGCTGGCAGCAAGTGCTTTGGGCCTCTTCTAGCAGAAGAGAATGCAGACACCCCGGGGCCAGACGCTGCCCTGGGCCAAAGCCAGGACAGATCCAGAAGCCCTTCCTTCTGGCCAGGCCCCAGCCTCACTGGGGGCCCAAACTCCACGCTATCTGCCCTTCCTTTCTAGGAAACAAGGCGGCTTGGGATGTGGTGCTGATACAAATCCTGAATTCCCTGTTTCTTTAAACTGAGAGATCACACACACACACACACACACACACACACACACACACACACACACACACGTGCTCACGAGCTGCACCCCAAAGGCTACTTCTGACCTAGCCCAGCAAATGTGTGTACTGCAGAAACTTCAGGAACAGGAAAAACCAGACCCAGGGAGCTATCTGAATGTCACAAGCCGTCAGCCCCGGGCAGGAATAGGATGGGCTGCCAGCACCTCCCCTCCCTGTCTTTATCTCCTGTTCAATTGGGCCTCTCCTTTCTCACGGCCTGGCCTCCTTGCCTTCCTGAAGGCGGCAGCTCAGCCCAGGCAGAAGGATTCTTGGAGTCAGGTCACCTTCAGGCCCTTCCCTAAACTCGCTGCTCTGGCAACCAGGAACCCGCTGGGCACACTTGTGCTTAAAGGTTAGTGAGGGCCCTGCTGGGGCGCCAGCCCCTCCCAGCACCTTCTCCTACCTTCCGAAGAACAATCCCTGGGCTACTGAATGCACCAGCAGGAGGTGATCACACCCACAGGGCCCGGAGCCCCGTAACCCATTCAGATGGGTCTGTGCTGAACCACTCCTCTCATTGGCTCCAGTCTGATTGAAACCTGAAAAGGCATCTGCACCTGTCCCCTGACAGCTGTCCTTCCCTGCGCCCAGCCTTCCAGACCCAGGGTTTCCTGAAACAGGAATTCCAGACTTCCCTGTGAAGGGAGGGCGTCTGAGACGAGACAGATTCACCCCTGCTCCCCCAAATCGAGAAGCATTCCAGCCAGCCTGTCCTAGGAGGTGAAGAGAAGCAAGCCTTGGGGCCCCCCATGCCCCCTGATGCTGAGCATGGGGACGGGGGAATACAGGGGTCAGGGAAGGCTTCCCAGCAGGGATGATCGTGGAGCTGAATTCTGAAGCATGAAGAGGAGCTCGCTGAGCTGGTCAGAGGGGAAGGGCATGTGCAGAGGGACAGCACTCGCCGAGGCCGTTACTTGAGAGGACCTGCAGGTGTATTTCAGAAGGCCAGAGGGGGTGGGCAGGGGACGGACGGAGCCCTGGGTGTTTCTGCCCAGCGGCTCTTAATGGGAGTTGAGCAGGACAGAGGCACAATCAGACTATGGGCTGGGGAGGGCCCTTGGGAGGCAGCGCAGAGGCCAGGCTGGAGCTGTGAGAGCTGCGGGGATGCTTCCCCTTGAAACCAGGGGCATTTCTTCTAATGGGATAGCCTCCTCTAAGAAACTGAGTGGAGACAGTGCCAGATGGATGCTCAGAAAGCCTCAGGGAGGAAACAGAAAGGCCCGGTCCCAGGGCCCAGCAGACATCCAGGTTCCTGACCAGTGATGTGGTTTGCCCGTGAGTTCTGTGGAACCAGATAAGTTAGATCTGGCCCCATTTTAGAGATGGGGCAACCGAGATAGTGGGAGGCTTCGTATCACGGTAAGTCAGTACCTGTGCCAGGAATAGCACCCGCTCCCCCTGGACTCCCACACTGGGCCACACGCCTTTGATGTGGGCACAGCAGCTGCACGCGCTTTCCTGCAAACGCACCTGGTTGTCTGCACTGCCTCCAAATGTGGGCATCGGGGTGCTTGGAGGTGCCCCACCTGTAACGCCGTCCCCCTCCTTCCGACGCCACAGATGGAGTTGTCCAGGAAGAAGAACCTAAGACCAGAAAGGAAACTTGTCAGGGAGCTAAGGCTGGTTCTGTCTGGCTCTGCAGAGCCCAGGTGAGGACCTTGGTTTTCTCCAGCCAGGGCTCATCCTCACCTTCGTGCGATGATTTGTCAAATCCCGTCTCTCCCGCTAGAGAAGCGCTCTGAGCACAGATGTGTGAAAAGTGCCCAGCGGTCACGAGTAGGATGGATGAAGCACGTCTGTGCGGAGGCTGCCTCGAAACGGGAGGGGATTAAGATGGAGCTTCCCCAGAGAGTCCTGGGGGTGGTACTAGTTGTTACCCGGGGCTCCACCTCCCTGTGACCCACTATTCTCCTCTCTCCACGCGTTTTCTGTCTTTGAAAAGAACCAATCCTGGTCAGCTGTCCACTCAGCATTGCCCAGAGCCACTCCAGGCAGCGTGTGTAGAAAGCAGGCCACTGGCGTGGGCACTTCCAGAGCTGGTCCCACCCAAAGGCAGTGGAGTTTGTCAGCTGCCCTGAGAAGCACAGGCTTCAGAAGCCAAAATTTTCTTGTGTTCTGGGCCTTGGGACTTTCTGAGAGGGAAAAAGTAAAGTGTTGTCCTGCGAGTCTGTTCTCAATCCAAAGGCACATTACTTTGGATAATGGTCAGATTCTGCATTTCGCTGATTTTAGGATGCAAAAATATGACGAGGGAGGAAGGGCGGTGCTTTTGAGGATTTAACATATTTTCTCAGACACATTTTAAACCTGACTGTAGCTTGAAATACTAACGGTACGTGTGTCTTAAGCTCAACAATGAGCAACTATCTGCCTAAATGTACAAGGCATTTCTAGGAGTGATTACAGTATTCTGCTCATATCTCTCACCAGCTAAAAACCCTCAGTGGCTCCCCACTGCCCTCGGATGCAATCACTGTTATCATCTTTATAGGGATTAGTGAAAGCTGTGCTAAGCACTTGGCACGTATGTATTACCTCATTTAAGTCTCAAAACAAGCATAAAAGGCAATATCATGCAGCCCATTATACAAAAGAGAAAGCTGAGGCTTAGAGAAGTTCAGGGACTTGTCTGAGCCCACTGCACTATACAGTGTCAGAGCTGGGATGAAGCCCAAACTTAGCAAGGCCATCCAACTTTCTTGCTCCCCTCCATCTAATTCCTATCCTTGTGGAAGAGCTTAGGTCTCACCTACTCCTCCCAAGAACCCCTCCCCAGGCACCCTGCCCGTGTCTGACCAGGGAGCTTCTCCAGACGAGGCAGCAACCTTGTCGTTGGCTTTATCTGCCTCCTCCAGACTGGGACCCCTGGGGACAGGGATTTGGGCTCTGAGTGCCGGGTGCCGGGTAGTCCCTTGCCGTGTCCATCACAGAGCCTGGTACCCACGACGGGGTCAGTAACTATGTGTGGAGTGAAACATTTAATTCTGCCCTGGAGCATCGTTTTCATTCTTCACAACCCACATCTGTCAAGAAAACTAATAAAACCTACCAATGCAGTCTGCGTCTTCCCATGCTGGATGATGAGACAGGACCACCTGGAGAGCCAGGTAAAGCGCAGACTGCCTGCCTGTGGGCCGCCACTCATAGGGTGGGCTCAGCGGGCCAGTGTGGGTTCAGTGGGCTGGGCTGGGCTGGAGGTTTGTCATCTCACACAGGCTCCCAGGTGCTGCCAGGCCTGGCCTCAGCCTACGGAGACACAAGCTCTCTCAACTTGAGCCCAGGCTTGAGAAATGACCATCTAGCCAACTAAAGACACTTAACATGGGGCTTACCAACATTTTGGACAACTTCAAAACTCTGGTTCAAACTTACAGTTACCAAGGGGGAAAAGGCAGGATGAATTGGGAGATAGGGGTTGGCATATACACACTACTCTGTATAAAATAGATAACTGATAAGGACCTACTGTATAACACAGGGAACTTTACTCAATGCTCTGTAATGACCTATATGGGAAAAGAAGCTAAAAAAAGAGCGGATATATGTATATGTATAACTGAATCACTTTGCTGTACACCTGAAACTAGCACAACATTGTAAAGCAACTATACGCCAATAAAAAATTTTTTAAAAACCCTCTGGTCCATGGCATTACAAGACAAATGAACATATTCTCAGTTTTCTATTTGAAGCAGTCATTTGTTATAGTGGGGAATTTTCCTCTGCGCTTTCTGAAATGCCAGGAAATAAAATTGTAGGTGAGACTCCCCTCTCCTCATCTGGGCCTCCTCAGAGAGAACCGGGGCTCCCCGCGACACGGGGCAGCACTCAGCCTAGGCAGTTACGTTCTGACTCCTCAAAACGTGACCCCCTTTACTTCAGCAGGGGCGCACTCAGGAAAAACTCCCTTAGACCACACACACGCATACGCACGCACAGGCCACACACACGTACACACGCGCCCACACCATCAACTTCTGGTTGGTGACAAACGTGCGGGTGTTTTCTGTGTCTCACTCGCTGCGGCCCGCGGGGAAGGCCCAGGGAACCGGGGAGGTGCCGCTCCTCCCCACGCAGGGGGAGATGCCCCTTCGCACCGGTGCAGCATCCCTGCTGGCCAGAGCTGGTGAATCACGCAGCCCGGTCCTTTCCCAGCTACCAGAGCTATCAGAGCTGACTGAAAACCAGTAGCAGCTGGCAGGAAATGGGTGAGAGCACTGACCCCAGATAAACTGTAGGCCTCCGCAGAGCAGCAGCAGATAGACCCTGGGACAGGAAGTCGAGCTGTCAGGCCTCAGCCCCACGCCTGCTCACAGGGCACTCCCGGGGCCACCGGGGGCTGCACGCACCGATAATGCTCGGGGACACAGCTGTGCGGTCACAACCAAGGGAGGCGCGGCCAGACTGGCACAGCCCTCAGCCCCGGAGGGAAAGAAGGGGCCAGGCGGGAGGAGGAAGCACCGAGAAAACCCCTGATGGGAGTTCCAGGTTCTGCCATAAGCAGCGGCAGAGGCAACGGTTCTAGCCATCGGTCCTGTGATGAAATAACAGCTGGCCCGGGGGCTACCCTGTCAGGGTCAAGTCAGTCGCTGCCCGTGCATTTCTTAATCAGGGTCCCTGCAGCAAAATGACCAGCTCCCAAGAGCAGAGGGGCCCAGCCCCACTGAGCACGTAAAGCAAGAAAGCACTTCTTTACAGAGCACAGGCCCAACGCTTTCAAAAACTCTTGCAGCTTCTCAGCCAGTTCTTGGGACAGACCCTCTGAAGTTCCTAGTGATAGAGAAAACAATAGCCGGGCAGCATCCCAGACCCTTTGCACACATTTAATGCTTACAGACCGCCTAGGAGGATCATCCCCATTTTACAGATGAGCAAACTGAGGCTCAGGGGATTAGTCCACTTCACCCTGGGTCATGAGCTTATGAGGGACAGAGCCCAGATGCGAGGTCTGACTGCAGTCTCTGTGCTGTACACTGAGTTCATGGTCCTCTACTCACAGGGAGCCCTTCGGTGAGGGAAGGGAGGGAGAGACGGGGGGAGGTGAGCGGAGCCGAGAGTAAGGACCTGTGGTCAGCGTTTAGTAACATCCTCCCATGGCCCGGGGTGGACACCGGCCCACGCAGCCCAGTGAGAGGGCATGCAACCTCTTTGCACCCCAAAGCTGACCCAGGGGTTCTTCCAGGAGCAGCCAGAGCAGGGTGACCTGCTGGCCACCCACTTCTCAGTGACCCCTTTGTGACAAGCTCCAGCGTCTGCACTTGAACTCCTGAACCAGGTCTCAGCCTCCGAGGGCAAAGAGACTCAGCTGAGAAGGGCTAACTGGGGCATTGTCAGGCCTTCCTCTGGCTCTCTCTGCAGGGAGCACGCCGCGAGGGGCGGGGGTCCCTTTCCTGTCTCTGAGAAGCAACGCAGTGCATCTGCCCCTGGAGTAGGAGCAGCTCCCTTGGCTGGCACGGAACCCGGGCCATCTTTTGGGGTAGCAAGACGGGAGTTCAGCTGGGCGACTGACTCACCCTTGTTCCTGGAACTGTCTGAAGGCGGGAGAGGATGCTGTGGGTAGGTTCTAACTGTATCATCTGGGCTGGGGCCCGTAGCAGATGGTCCTTAGAAAAAAAAATACTTCCATGTGGGCTTAAAATAGCACAGCACTCACCATCAGCTGAATGGGGAAATGTACGAGCCCGCCGGTCCCGTTGGGGGTGGGCGCTGCAGGCTGCAGGTTGGGACACATGGGCCGGGCACCAGCCGCAGTGGCCGGGGCTTGGAAGGCAGGAAAGGGAGGCCTTGTCTGCCCAGCCTGTAGGAGGTGGTGGCAGTAGAGTCTGCGCCCCCATGAGAGTCCTGAGCCCCAGTGACCCCACGGCCACAGAGAGGACCTGGGCCTGAGAGACACGCACTGGGGACGCAGGAGCAAGGCCATGGACCTCCGAGGCACCCTGGAAGAAATCTCAGATCTGCCACTCGCTGTTTGCACACCCTGGGGCAGGTCGCTTCCTCTTTCTGCGCCTCAGTTCCCTTATCTCTAAAATGGAGCGAACTCAGCAACGTTCTCTAGGGAGGGTGGAGGGTCTGCGGCAGCCCTGCCTGGGGAGGTGGTCTGAAAGCGAGCTCACGGCTCGGGGGTCTTTCCCTGAGGCAGGAGGCAGCCCTGGGCCTTTGCTCCCCTTTTCTGCAATCTCTTTTCGCGTCCTTATTTAAACCAGGCTATGGTTTGGCAACTGGAAGTGACAGCTCTGAAAGTCTGGGTCTCATGTTACAGCCTCGGGGCCGATGCCCTGTGCGCTGGGAGGGCAAAGTGATGACAGGAAAGACACCACAGGCTGTGATGGGCGGAAGAAGCCAGCTGCCCCAGAACGGGAGGCAGGAGGGCAGCCTGCTCAAGCCAGCAGCCCAGGGCCGCCGCGAGGGCTCCCGGGGAAGGGGACCCCGCCTCCCTCCTAACTTCTCAGAGCTCAGCAAACAGAGCCCCAGTCTCGTGGTCTCTGAGAGGTAGGAGACCTCCCAGCTGCAGGGCAGGGGAGCACCCTCCAAGGGAGCCAGGAGGCCCTCGGGTCACTTGTCCAAGACAGAAGCTTTGTCTGGGATGGACGGCTTCGACCCAGTTCACCTCTGGGTCCTTTGGGAGAAGCAGTGAGCTGTGCTAGTAAATGTTTAACAATCGGCTCTGCAGGGGATTCAAAAATAGCTCTGATTCGTGCCAGTTTTCATGGGGCAAGTATCCCCACCCTGGCCGCTGTGATCACCGAACGTGGACTTGGGAAGATACTGCAGGATCCACCTCCACGAGCTCCAACACCCAGCCCATGACCGCTGAGAAGCAGACCCGTGTGATGAGGGTCTTCAGTTAGACTCTGTGGTTAGCTGTTAACCTGTTTAACTTGGTTAAATCCTGCCTCTTCTTACTAGCTGTGCGGCCTTGGGCAAGTTACATACCTACTCTGGGCCTCACGTGTGAAGTGAGGCCCAGAAGTGTCACCCTCCTTTTAAGGGTAACCGTTAGGTAGGAATAATCCCTATGTCATAGCTGGTGTGTTAGGTGCATAACTGAGGTCACACATGTGACTCTCCCACCGGCACGTGCCTGTAAGGCGCAGTTAGAAACTCGCCCACCCCGAAGTCAGCGAGCACTGTCTCGCCTCAACGCCACATCCCCCTCCAGCTACTGCTTTATGGTCGCTGTCCTCTCACACGCCTTCCAAGTGCTGTCAGGCCGGCTCCACTTCGTCTCCTCCCGCCCACTGGTCCACCCATGGCCGCAGCCTCGGCCCCCATCAGCCACCTGGTCAGCTCCTGCCGACGTCACCAGTGACCTCCTTTTCTAAATCCAAGAGACACTCCCCAGTCATCCTCTCACTCAACTTTCCAGCAGCACCAGGAGGCCCTGCTGACCACCCAGCTCTCCCGCTGCCCCTCCCTCGGCTTCTCTTTCCGCATCTCTTTCCTGGGGCATCTCCCTCTAGCCGGCATGACAGTCAGGCTGCCTAGAGCCTTAGGTGGGGACATGTCTCCCCTGCTAAACCCCGTCCAGGGAGCTTGCCCAGCCCAGTGGCCTCTGTCCCTCTAGACCCATAGCGACCTCTCCCAAGTGTGCCCCGCCCAGACTGCTGCTCCGCCCCCCGGGCAACACAGCCAAAGTCCATTCCACACACTGCCTCGGCTGTTTCAGAAACACCTCAAGTTCAGCTTGTCCAAAACTGAGCTTACCACCCTCTCCCAGACCCGCTCTGCTTCCAGAGGCGGTCACTTCCCAAATGGCCACTGCCACCTGGTCGTCTTGGCCACCATCCTCTCTCTTGCCCCAGATCTAATCTGCCCCCAGGCCCACGTCCCTCCTGGCACCCGGCAAACCCATTCTCTTGGTCTTCTGTCTTCACCCTCATCCCCCAGTGCAAGCGAGCGCCACCTCTGGGGACCAGGCCACGTGGCACCATCTAACCTGTCTCCCCTATAGCCTTGCCCTCCAGTCCATCCTCCATGCCCTTCCAGGGTGATCTTCCCAAATCTCAGAGGAAGTCAGGTCACCCTCATATGCAGGAAACTAGACCAGAATCTCAGCTTGGCTTCTCAGGACCTGGGCGACTAGCCTCAGCCTACTTGTGTGTGTGTGTGTGTGTGTGTGTGTGTGTGTGTGTGTGTGTGTGTGTGTGTGTGTGTGTGTCTCAATCTTCCTCTTATCTCCCCTCCACACCCCACACTCACCCCTTTGGATTTCAGCCCCATCGTTGCTTCCCCAGGAAGCCTTCCTTATCCCCACCCAGGAGAGGACCGAGTTATTCCCCCTCCCAGCTTCCTGTTGTCTTCACAGCCGTTACTATGCTTTGTGATTATTCACTTACTTGTGTGGTTAATTGATTAACATCTAGCTCTCCCACTAGGCTAATTATTCCCAAAGGAGGAGTTGACCAGTGGCATTTTGAGCAGGGTAATGCTTTACCCAGCGATTGTCTGCTTGTCTGCGAACGGCAGGAGGGCCGAGCCCCACCTACTAAGTGTCTGCCGCCCTCCCAGCCACTGTGACAGCATCAAAAGCCCTCTGCCTTTCCACACACACCCTGGGTGGCTGGACCCCAGCCACCTTCCCTAGATGACAGGAGCAGCGGGGACAGGAATCCTGTCTAGGTGTGTCCAGCCCCGGCTGCCTAGGAGGGCCCAGGACCCATCGGTGGCTCAGAAAACACACCTGGACAAGTGAGTGGCAGCTCCTGCTTGTAGGTTTTTGAACAAGCTGCTCTGATCACCTTGGCAGGAGCTCACAAGGAATTTCTGGTTGGGGTCCAGGAAGCCGTCTTGCCCATGGGGGACTAGAGAGTGACCCTCAGCACCCTGGGGATGGTCACCCCGTGGTACTTGCCCAGAATGCAGCCGGGCAGGGCTGAGTCAGCTGCCGCGTCCTCTCACCTTCTGTGGTTGCTCAATGGCAAGGAGAGGATCCTCCCATGACCACGTGCCAAGGAGGACCCTTGGTCCTTTCTCTGCTTGTAGGGGTCTCCACAGTCTCTCTGCCTGCTGCCAACCTTCTTTTCTTTTCTTTTTTAACTAAAGATGCGACTGGGGCTTCCCTGGTGGCGCAGTGGTTGAGAGTCCGCCTGCCGACGCAGGGGGCGCGGGTTTGTGCCCCCATCCGGCTGTGGAGTGGCTGGGCCCGTGAGCCATGGCCACTGAGCCTGCACATCCAGAGCCTGTGCTCCTCAACGGGAGAGGCCGCAGCAGTGAGAGGCCCAGGTACCACAAAAAAAAAAAAAAAAAAAAAAAAGATGCGACTGGTTCATTCTGTCTAGATCCTAAGCATTTCCTTCCTTCTTTTTTTTTTTATTGCAGTACAGTTGATTTACACTGTTGCATTAGTTTCTGCTGTACAGCAAAGTGAATCAGTTATACACAAACATATATCCACTCTTTTTTAGATTCTTTTCCCATATAGGTCATTACAGAGTACTGAGTAGAGTTCCTTGTGCTATACAGTCAGTCCTTATTAGTTATCTATTTTATATAGAGTTAGTGTGTATACGTCAGTCCCAATCTCCCAATTTATCCCTCCCCTGCCCTTTCCCCCTCAGGTAATCATAGGTTTGTTTTCTACATCTGTGACTCTATTTCTGTTTTGTAAATAAGTTCATTTGTACCATTTTTTTAGATTCCACAACCTTCTATTCAGGCCTGCCCAGAGAGCTGGCTGCCAGGAAGAAACGAACTGGAAAGTAGAGGCCAGGATGTGACAGCCACAGCGCTCTGACTCCTACTTCGAGGGTCTTTGAGCTTTACCCTTCCTCGCGGTGAAGAACTTCTTTCCACTATCATCCAATTTCCAGCCACTTCACTCAGATTCCCAGAACTTTCACCAAATCAGCCAGAATTAACACTGGGCCTCAGAATCCATTTGTCCAAAAACATTTGTCAAGCACTCACTTTGTGTCATGGGCCCACCTAACGTGGACCTCA
This sequence comes from Lipotes vexillifer, assembly GCF_000442215.2. Classification (NCBI taxonomy): domain Eukaryota; kingdom Metazoa; phylum Chordata; class Mammalia; order Artiodactyla; family Lipotidae; genus Lipotes; species Lipotes vexillifer. The sequence goes on along the minus strand of NW_006784503.1, from coordinate 4,639,268 downwards.
TGGCCCACCATGTCCCCACTTCCTTGGCCTCGTGCGTGTATGTGTGGCCTGTCTCCTGCCCTGTGTCTACTCGCTCCATCTGGTTTAACAAGACGGTTTCAAACCTGCTGTGCGCTGGGACGGTGCTAAGGCCCTGGTCCCTCAGCACCCAGTAATTCCGCACTTCCCCGCCCTCACGAGCTCACAGCTGATCCTGTTCGCCTTGTCATCTGCCCACTTTATTTAACCCCACCCCTTATTATGTGTCAAACACCCTGTGGAGTCCTCCTGGGGACCCTTCAGAGCTGGGAAGAGTTTATAGATCTGAGACCATCCCAAGTCAGAGGGTTTTAGTTGGAAAACGAGGGTCTAAAGTGCAGTCAAGATACCACAGAAACTCAGAGAGCAGAGTCCAGCTCGAGTTGGAGCAGCACAGTAGAAATTGCAGGAGGGATTAGCCTCAGGCTGTCCCTTAAAGGGTAGGCTAATAATAATAATAATAATTGCAGCTAGCGTTGGCTGAGCCTAACACTGTCCTAGTCAATTTTTATGGACTATCTCCCTTAATCTTTGCAATCACCCTACAACATAGGTGTTAATCTTACCGCCATGATACAGACAAAGGAACTGAGGCACATAGATATAAATAATTTGCTTAAGTTCGTACAGCTTGCAAATGGCAGAGCCAGGATTTGAACCCGTGCACTCTGGCTTTGGGAACAACGCTCTCAGACACCATCAGGAGGGTCTGGGGATATTCGCTCTCTATACCTGTGTAACGCAGGCCCCCAGGTCTAGCAGCCTAACCCAACATATGTTTATTGCCTCGGTTCCGATGGGTCCGGAATCTGGGAGTGGCTTAGCTTTTGTTCCTCTGGCTCCCGGCCTCTCTATCCAGGTGACAGCCAGTGGTCACCTCAGGCTCAGCAACGGGAGGGTTTGGCTCCAAGCTCACTCACACGGCTATTGCAGGACTCCCGTCTTGGCTGGCTGTTGGCTGGAGCCCTGGACGCCTTGCCTCGTGGGCCTCTGCACACGGCAGCTCCCAACACAGCAACCAGCTTCCCTCCGAGTGAGACAGAAGAGGACAGAAGTGACAGTCACTGTGTAGCCTCAGCATGGAAGTGACAGCCCGTCACTTTTGCCCGCGTCGATTCACGACAAGCGAGTCGCCAAGCTCAGCCCACACCCAAGGGAAGCGTATTACACAAGGGCACGGACCCCAGAAGTGGGAGGGGCCCCTGGGGCTCGTGGAGGAGACAGGCTCCCCCAAACAACACGGGGTGTAAGCTCATTATCTCCTTGTTTTTCTTCCCAGCCCAGGAATCCTAACTGTGTCTCCTTAAGTAACAAGAACAGCCTCAGAGTGATGAGCTAAACTCGACTCCCAGCCTGCGAGAACTCGTCCTCTTGCTTTTCCCAGGAAGTAAAAGCACCAAACAAGACGATCACTTCTCCACACTCATCTGCACACGCAGCCATGTGTAAAGAAACACAAGTGTATTTGTACCTCGCTGGCGTCAGGCTGAGAACTTGGCACTGCCCTTCCCTCTACCCACTCGCTCGCCATCTCACTTCAGCCAGCCCAGTGCCTTGCTAGTGCTTTTACTTTTTTGCTTCTCCCTTCCCCCCCAGCTCCCGCAATGAAGAAATGCCCCCATGGTCCCAGTGTCCGAGTTTCCCCCTTCAGTCATCCCCAGGCATCACTGTCAATGTCACCTGAGAATCCCTGTGCACACAGGACAGGCCGCCTCTCGGAGACCAGCCATGGTCCCCCGTGGCCAAAGGGCAAGGCCCTAACTCGAGTCCGGCACTCGAGACCTTATCCTACCCTATCCTATAGCCCACACCTGCTCCCCACACAGCCCTGCTCGCTCCACCTACGCTGGTCCACGCACCTGGAACCTTCCTGCTTCCCGGCCTCCACTCACTCCATTCCCTAACCTTCGAATACTTTTCTTGTTCCTCTTGAATTACCCAAACCCTGGTCTCCCTTCAAGGTCAAGTTCATGCCCCACCTTCTCAATGAATCTCTCCAAGGCTACTCCGACTCGACTCTCCAAGGAAGAACTTGGAGGAGGCAGGGTGTGCTCAACAGGGTCAGTTAAATTAAAATACTCACCACAGCAAGGAAACTACGCTAGAAAAGCCGTCTGAGCTCCGCTCCCTAAACCCGCGGTCCCGCCCTCCTCTGCATGACCTGTGACCCTCTGGTCACCCCAGACTCAGCCTTCCAGCTCATCTGGGCAACGGTTCCCAGCGCCCTCTCATCTGAACACCTGCTTCCTCCGAGCCACGCGCATCTAACCCTAACCCTGACCGAGTCTGAGTACTTTTCGTGGCCGGGCTGTGTCCAGTCCACCTCTGAGTTCAGAACCGAGCTGAGACTGGTGTAAATATTGTCAGGAATGAGGAAGATGGTGGTAACTGCCCCTTAAGAGGACTCCCCTCTAAATAATACACCAGAGATGCCTCATTCTCTTTCTTTGGTGCTCAGAAACACAAAGCTATGTTCCTGTTTGAAATCGAAGAATATAAACTCAGTATTACGCTGACGCAGAAGAAAGGATGCGGAGCGCCAGAGGTCAATCAGCCACAGCGACTGCTGCAGAAGCCGCAGCCACGGAGCCCAGGAAGACGTGTGCCTGAGGCCCCATTTTCCAGCACCTCCAGGTGAGATGGGGAGGTAGCAACGCAGATGAGGGAGAGGCTGACATGAAGCACATCCAGGTTGAGCATCGCACCCTACCTCCTAACACAAGGGTGAACCCCAAGTTTTCCTGGTAATGCCTCCCGCTCCCTGGGCCCCATGGGACAACACCCACATTACACACTGCACATTTACTGTTCAGCTTTACGTTCTGCTGTTCTCTTTTCGCACGTTGTTCAGAAATAAACACTGGTGCCCACGTTACATTCTGCTTTTAATCAGCTGCCAGAGGAGACATGCCCAGTGCTCTCTGAGACAGGAAGGCGGGGAGGGCAGGCCTTTTGCACAGAAGGAGGAAGTTAGCTGTGGTGAAAGTTGACAGGTGAGGGCATGTGCAGCCCTGCATTTCTCCTGGCACTGCCGCCACCAACCAGGGGCCTTGAAGGAAGTCCTGTAACTGCTCTCAACCGAGGCTGACTTTTCTGAAACGCACCTTATCTCAGACTTTTGGGTCTGAGGACCACTTCATACCCTTAAAAATGAAAGGGCTTTTTTTCATGTGGGTTGTATCTGAAGATATTTACTGTATTAGAAATTAAAACTGAGAAAAATTTTTGGATGTTTATCAATTTGTATCAAAAATAACAATCATAAATTCATTACATATTGGCATAACTTTTAAGAGAAATCACTGTATTTTCCAAAACAAACAAACAAAAAAATGGTAAGAAGGATGGCAACAGTTTATAGTTTTCCCAAGCTCCTAAGGGTCCGAATTCACAGAAGACAGCCAGACCCTCACATCTTGCTTCTGCACTCAGTCTGGGACATTATGCTGCTTTGGCTGAGGTGTGCGAAGAACATTTAGCCTCCAGCAAATACATAGTTGGAAAGAGAGGACAACTTTGTAATAGGATTTTCAGATGATGGTGGATATTCTTTGATACTACACCGAGACATAACAAACAGTAGTTTCTTTCTTTCTTTTTTTTTTAACATCTTTATTGGAGTAAAATTGCTTTACAATGGTGTGTTAGTTTCTGCTTTATAAACGGTAGCTTCTTAAAGGTTAGTTGCCATTGGAATCTGAAGCCATATCAATTCATTTTTTAATCACTGTTAATTAAAATCCACTAGCTGTCATGTACTTTGAATAGTTTTGCTTTGTTTGAGGCATGGCAAAAAGAGGTGGGTAAGGCCATACATTCGAGCCAGGTTGCCAGAGTTGGAATCCTGGCTGTCTTACTTACTCCCAAGTTAATTAGTTCCTCTGTGCCTCAGTTTCCTCAGCTGTAGAATGGTTCAATAATAATAGCATCACCAGCGCAATGAGACGCCTGCGCACTGCAACGAAGAGTAGCCCTGCTCACTGCAACTAGAGAAAGCCCGCGTGCAGCAACGAAGACCCAACGCAGCCAAAAATAAAATAAATTTAATTAAATTTAAAAAGGCTACAAACTGCACAGTCCCATTAATACAAAAAATAATAATAATAATAGCTTCTTCTTGGCAGTCCCACTGTGAGAACCAAGTGGCCTACTTACACTGAGGCTCTCACTGGACGCAGTTCTTGCTACTGTGGGTTCACCATTTGCAGACATGCTCATCCTTTGGGAGAGCCTCAGGGACCGGCCGGCTCTCCCAGCACCCAGGCAGCCCATGGTCCCCACCTTGGGTGACGGCATGGCCAGGAATCTGGAAAAGTTAAACAGAAGGTAGCTCCTCCTGGCTCTCTCCCCCTCCTGTCAGTGAGGGGTGATGAGTATGGACAGACAGGAGCCCTTCGGTCTGGAAATCTGATGGGTCTCGGAGGAGATGGGGGTTCTGGGGGTTACCCAGGACCCCGTGTTTCCCCTATAGCTGTCCCAGGTGGTCCACAGTCATCACCTTCCAATGTGGCCACGGGTGACAGGAGGGGTGACCCGGGTAGCACCCACAGGTCCCGTCCAGCCATCCAAGCAGGGGAGACACCTGCATTTAGGGAAAGCTGTGTGAAAGCCCCCATCACAGTCCACACGGTCTCCACACCCAGACATGGGCCACGTGCCAGCCCTGGGGGGAGAACCTGGGGGATGGGACCCCTGCCCCACGAGGCACAGCCCCAGAAACGGTATCACCGGAGAGGGGCAGCAGGGCGGAGGATGGGCTGCTGACGGTTCAACCTCAGATTCTCAGAGGGGCGTGGAGTCAGCACAGGTGGCTCAAACAGGGAGTACCTGCAAAACAGGTAACAACCCCCTGAGCGAAAACACACGCGACAGGCGAAAGGCGGATCCGAGCAGACGGGCACAGCCATGGGGGCTGCCGCGGCCGCTGGCCCTCCATCCATGAGCCCGTCAGGTGAGAGCTTCCTGGGCCTGTTCCACCCACAGTTTCATCTTGAGGAAGTTTCCAGACCCTCAGTTTGCAATGACTCTGGACCCAGTCTGAGTTCCTTTCATGAGAGATCTTTGTCAACATCACCACCACTCTTGCCAAAGTCAGGAACTAAGGAAATGAACGTAGCTGAATAAGAAGTAAATTAATGGCTTCCCTGGTGGCACAGTGGTTGGGAGTCCGCCTGCCGATGCAGGGGACACAGGTTCGTGCCCCGGTCCAGGAAGATCCCACGTGCCGCGGAGCTGCTGGGCCCGTGAGTCATGGCCGCTGAGCCTGTGCGTCCAGAGCCTGTGCTCCGCAATGGGAGAGGCCACAACAGTGAGAGGCCCGCGTACTGCAAAAAAAAAAAAAAAAAAAGAAGTAAATTCAGAGGACACAGTTACGTGGCTAAATGCTCAAAATAAGAAGGAAAAAGATGAGGAGAGAAGCGGTGAGAAGCGGGAAGCTGGAAGAGGACGGGGGGAGGCGGAGAATGCCCTCCGTGGAGAGCTTACAATGCTCATCACCGCGTGTAATCACAAGAAAGTGAAGGTCGAAATATCATCCCCTTAACTAAGGGATCTGCCACAAATCACGAAATGCCAGGCGTACCCCAGACTCCAGAGCCTTCTCCTGTCCTCTGCTAAGATTGAGGGACTTGGGAGTGGGAAGATGCTGGAGAAAGTCAAGCACATCCGCATTTGCTCGATAGCTTGTTGTCAGCATTTTACACACAGGCAACCATAAGTGACCTCCATGAGTAAGCAAGACACAGCAAATGAGGCTGTGACAAAAGGGTCCAGTTGGATATGATGGTGGGCGGGGCATCGTGCTGGGGTCAGGAGAGCCGGGCTCCAGGGCCAGACCTGTCTCCAGCATGCTGGGGCCCACGCCCAGACCGCTGAAAAGCTGGATTTCTTGGCCCTGTAAAGTGATGAGCGGTGGGGTGGATGAATTCAGTGGTTTCTGAAACTCTCTTCTGAGAAGTGCAGGTGTAATTATGAGACGTCAGCAACTGATACCACCATGTGTGTTCACCCTACAAACTCCATGAACTCCCAATGAACATGAAAAGACCATCATTGCTTACAAGATAATATGACTTCCTAACCAAAAAGAAGTGTAAAGAAGTCATCTAACAATATTATCAGAACCAAGAGTTGTGTAAGATGGCAGGAGAACAACATAAAAAAGTCAGTAGCTCTCTATAGAGCAATAATAATTAGAAAACTTTTAAGCTCCCATTACCATTTATAGCTTATAAAAATAATATACAGGAATAAACCTAACGAGAGAAATGTAAGACCTATATAAAGAAAATTATCAAACATTTCTTATTAAATATCCTACTCCTGGATGCGAAGCCTCCTTTTTTAAAGACGTCAGTCCTCCTCCAATATAGACTATAAATGCAAAATAGAAAGTTGTCATGGAACTTAACAAGATGATTCTAAACATCTTACAGAAAAAAATTACACAAATTTTGTCTAAAAGATTTGGGGAAAAAAGACAAACTGTATTGGGCTTCCCTGGTGGCGCAGTGGTTGAGAGTCCACCTGCCGATGCAGGGGACACGGGTTCGTGCCCCGGTCCGGGAAGATCCCACATGCTGCGGAGCGGCTGGGCCCGTGAGCCATGGCCGCTGAGCCTGCGCGTCCGGAGCCTGTGCTCCGCAACGGGAGGGGCTACAACAGTGAGAGGCCCGCGTACCGCAAAAACAAAACAAAACAAAAACAAAAACAGAAAATAGACAAACTATTAGGGAGGACTTGCCCCTCCAGCTATCAAAACATATAATAATCTGTAATAATAATTAAAGCACCAGGAATATTTGTGCAGTGATAGACAAATAGACTAGTGGAATATATTAGAGTCCAGAAAGAAACCCATTGGAAATGGAAACTCAACATGCAGTAAAGGAGGGTAAAGCAGTTTTAAAACATGGCCACAGATCCTTTGAAATGTCTTCCATTTAGAGGTGGGATCTATGTCCCCTCTCCTTGAATCTGGTTGGAGAGGTGACTTCCAACCAATTAAGTGAAACATGCCTTCCAAGGTGAGGTCCTAAAAGGTCATGCAGCTTCTTGCTTGCTCTGCTGCCTCTCAGTGCCTTGAGCTTCCGCCAGGAAGTCAAACCACCCTGACGCTTCCATACGGTGAGGAAGCCCAAGCCACACAGAGGTCAAGTGTAGGTGCTCCCATCACGGTCCCAGCTGAGCCCAGCTTTTAAAGCACCCCAGCCCAGGTGCCGCAGTGACAGGCAGCCCTGATCCGAGGTCAAAGCCAATCATCAGCTGGTATGTGGGTACCCAGGTCAGGGCCCACATCCTGATAGGGGCCCAGTGGATGGTGGTCTCCTTTCCTTTCCCTTCCCTGATGGAAACCGTCACAGGGAAGACACAAGAGAGCCCCTGCAGGCATCGTGTGTTTCTTGTAATTACGGCAGTAGGAGTCCTGAATACTGGGCCATCCCGTCACTGGGCACGGCTGTCTTTGGAAAGTGTCTCCATCTTCCATCAGTGGATCTTTGCATCTGTGATCAGGGAAGCCAGAGGCTGGGAGAATAAGGGCAGTGCCTGCTCTGGGCTCTGGAGAGAGTGACTGCCTTGCTGGGTGGTGCCAGGGAAACAGAACAGAAACGGCTGGAGAATGACCCTAGGAGATGAGCCCAGAGCTGGCGTCTAAAGCTCATGGGACAATGACAGTGACAGCTCGCTGGACAGCAATGAGATGGCCACTCACCGGTGTGCCAAGAAAGGACTGGCACTACTTCCCGCTATTTAGTCCTTTCTGTTCTCATAAGCAGGGGCATTTTTTTTTTCTCATTCAAAAGACACCAGATACAGAAAAATCAAAGAACAGACACAGAGCCCAGAAAATGCCAGGACAAGGACTCACATCTGCTCGAGGTGAGGCATAGGTGGGCCAGACCTGAGCAGGTGGGGGTACGTTTCTCTAGAAGAAAAACACTGCCTACACTAACGTAGCTCCGATTAAAAACTGTCCAGTTCGAAAGGCAGAGGTACACAGCACAATCAGACAATCAGTGTGGCACTGCTCATAAAAGAGAAAATTTGGAAGCAACTTAGATGAACATGGAAGAGGAAATCCACTGAATAAAATGTGATACTTACCCACAGGATGAAATTTTAGGCGACCATATAGCTGATGTTGTATGGGGAGGTTTATTGACAAGGAAATATGTTTAGAAGAGGTTTGCCAAATGAAAAAGAAACGTTTGCAAAGATGGACATAGAATATGATCCAGTTTCGGCCAAAGGATATAAAAGGCAGAAATTTACTTACAGGCGTAGAAAAAAGAATGACAGAGTTAATATTACAAAATATGAGCAGCATGCCCATCTGAGTGGTGGCGTAATGGGTAGTTTTATTTTCTCTTTTTTATTTTGTATTTTCCAAATTGTGAACATGTATCAATTTTATGTTCTGGAACAAAATTAATGTTTTTGTTTCATTTTTCAAATCCCACGGACTTGAACCATATCTGTGGTTTACAAGCTCTTTGGCATTAAACGATCCCGGGATTCGCTGAGGTCGCCGGAGCAGGTATTCTGGTCTCTACTACACGGCTGGGGAAGTGGGGTTCAGGCTGGCCGGTTCCTGCCTAGAACAGAGGGACCCTGGGCTGGATCTCCGGGGCTCTTTCTTCACTGGGGAAATCAAGGGAGCGCAGAATCTAAGAAGGACAAGCGCCCCAGGTCCCCCCAAGTCTGTGCCCGCCCCCAGCTGGACTGAAGACCCCAGACCAAAGTGCTGCTTCAGCTCCCTTCAGCTCCAGTGTCATCATCTTTGTGCTTTGTGTTTTTGTGTCCAGTTACTTCCTGTCACGACGGAGGCTGCTGCCCGAGCTCTGGGCCACAGCGGAGCCTCCAGTGGGCACTTTTCTCGCCATAAATGGCCTGGTTCCCACGGACACTGAGCTCTCGTCCCAGCCTGTTCCGGCACACTCCCGACCGCCCCGTCCAGGAGGTGTGACATCCGTGGGGTCAGCTCCCGGAAGCTCTGAGTCTCTGGGGGTCAGAACAGCCTGTGTTAGATGCTCAGCATCTAGGAGATTTGCTCCTGCTTGGCGGGGCTGACCTGGACCCCGCGTGGAGAACAGTGCCCCGTCAGAACCATGGGAATCTCTGGCCCAGAAGCAAGCAGCGTGGAGGGCCTTCCCCGCTGGCGGAGAGCAAAGCCTCTGAGGCCTGGGGCAGAAGTCCTTCACTCTGACCAGGCCTCAGAGGAGGCAGCAAACCCTTGGGGTTTGGGAGCCAGCTGAGCCTGAGCGGCCAGCCAGGGAGCCCATGGCCTCGCCGGGCAGGGATGTGGGCCGACGCCATCACCATTTGTCCCGACTGCCGAGCAGTCCTCCCCCGCCCCTGCCTCAGTCTCTCCGTTTCATGGCACCCTCTCCCGCTGACAGCAATGGGCCTAAGCAGCTGCATCACCTTCCCAGTGAAGAGTCTTCAGTTGTACCCACAGCCCAACTCCCCCTCCCAGCACTGAAGATGCCTCAGCCAAGTTTTCCAGTTTCCAGATTCATCCACTGCACCCCACATGGCCCTGGGGTTCCAGCCACCCCGGCCACTGGCTCTGCCCCAGCATCTCTGCATCCTCCACCTTGGCCAGCACCTTGACCTCCTGGAGGCCCTTCTCCTGCATCAGTTCCCACCGGAACCCTGCTCGTCCTTGGCGATCCTGCTAAAATTCCCCTCCACTGCCACATGGACCCCTCAGACCAGACCCCTGCCACTGGAATTAGACCCGGCCCTCCCCAAGCACACTCCCTCTTGACCCCCTGTTTCCACAGCACTTACAGCCTCTGCCTCAGTCCTAGATCCACCCGGTCCCCCCGACTGACTTCTGCAGGGCAGAGGCCACCTCCTGTTCATGTTCGAATCTCGCTACCCCACCACCATCTCCTTCCAGGACAAGACCCTCTTTGTACACAGTAGGCAGTCAGTGAAGGCTTGTAATATTGACATAACTTCACGGCCAGCTACAGATTCTGCTCCTAATCTAGCAAAATGGCAGTACTGTTTGGTACAATGAAATCCACAGGTTGGTGAAATATTCTCAGAGGATCCCAGCACATCCAACTCTTCAAAGCTCTAAGCTCCCCGTGGAATCTTTTTTTTTAAATCTCCTTCAATTCTTGAAAAGACCTCAACCTTTCATCACGACCTGTGCATAGACTCTGTCCTGAATATATGCAGTGCTTTCCCCATCTTGCCCAGCCACCCAAGGCACAAAGTAAAATCAGCTTTGGAAATCAGAACCCAGAAGGAGAAGCCCCCACCGCTAAAATTTCCTGGGAGGGGCCTTGCTAACCTCCCATGACCATAAGTTATAGGCAAGGCATCTGAACCGTGGTGCCGTGTGCTTCTAAACAGATGACCTGTCACCATAGCAACACTCACATCTGTCATTACCTCAGAGAGAGAACACGTTTTAAAAGAAATCTACTTGGCAACATGTCAGGTTAACTTCTGTGATTCTTATGGATTCTCTCAGGAATCCAGGCCTGAGTACCATGGGGCAAAGGGTGAACAATCTTGTAGATGATGCCACAGGCAAAGTGACCTCTTCCTCGACCTGTCCCCACCTGTCCTTGGATGAGTCAAGTACAGTGGCCTACCCGAAGCCACAGCCTATTGGCTTTGCACTCAGGGCAGTTACACAAGCCAATTGCTATAAAAATAATCGCTGCTGTTCTGGCGCTTTGCATGCACAGGCTCACTTGATGCTCAGGACAGCCTCTGCAGCAGGCGTTACCTCCACTCAGAGACGAGAGGCCGGCTGGTTCCAGCACCAGCCAGGGAGCTCCAGCCCTCCCCACGCACCGGCTGCTGTTGTGCAGGCGAGGGCCCCGGCTGGCTCTCGACACACCATCCACATGCATTTTCCCAAAATCCCATTTCATAGAGGAGCAACTGTCTTGGAAAACTGAAGCTTCTTTCTCAAGATCCCTTCAGGAGATGCCGAGACACAGGCTCACCTCCCCTGGGGGAGCCTCAGGGAACACACGTCTCCCCAGCCGTATTTACACCAAGTAAGGGGCCCAGGCTGTCTCCCTCTGAGCCTGAGAGGCAGATACCTGGGCGCCTCCCCTGCTCGGCTTAGGAATGAATTCCAACCTCTTGCATCCGCTAAAAATCTTTGTCATCTAGGCTGTCAATCCTTCTGGATCTTACAGGGAATTTTCTGTGTATCTGAGGGGAATGAGGACTACGGAACAAAGTGTGAGACTTTCATGCTCAGGCATCATCCCCAGCATCTTGTCGAGATGCAGGTGCTGATTGGGTGAGTGGGTAGTGGGGCCCGAGAGTCTGCATTTCCAACCAGCTGCCAGGTAAGGCGGCTGATCATTCATCCCACCTTTAGGGAAAGGGGACAGGGCCCTTCTGTTTAAAAGAAAAGATGTATTGTAAAAAGATGCAGTGTTTCCCCCAGGACTATTGCAGGCTGCCTGTTAAGACCCTAAGTTGCTAAGGAAGCCCTCAAGAAGGGGAGGGGGCCTGGCTCACAAGGCTGACCTCTAAACCCCTGGAAGCCCTCCTGGGCGCTAAGCTCCCTGTTTGTAGCAGGATGGCTTCTCTTCTCTGATTTCCCAGTGCCTGGCCTAGTACCTGGAAGGTGCTAGATGCCCAAGAAACACTGACTGAATAAAGGAAAGGAGGTAGGAGGGAGGGAGGGCGAACTCTGTCCCCGGCCCAATTTCCAGCTCACCACTCCCTCCATCTGGCCCCTGCATTTGCCAACGGCCTCCCACCCGAAGCCACCGCTGCAAAGCCAGCTTCCACTGCACGAAGGAGTGAGCTCCCACCACCTTCCGCCTGATGCTGCCGCCAGCCCACCCATGACCCATGGCTACCGCCACCCAGGTGAGCCCAGCCCGGCCCGACCTCTCCAAGCCCATGCAACCTGCAACCAACCTCCCTCTTCAGCTGCTGCACCTGCTTCGTCCTGAGCAGGACAGAGGCGTGGACAGAGGGGCCTGCAAGAGGCAGAGGGCGCAGCTCTGCCCATGGCCTCTGCACCCTTCCTGAGGCTGCACGCAGCGACCCAGGCCCCTCCTGCGGGCGCTGGCAGCCCGACCCTCCTCACTGGCCCCCAGGGGCCTCACAGGCCACCCTGCCAAGGTGTCTCCAGGTTGGTGAGCCCTGGGCTGCGTACCTGAAGCAAGCAGGCGACTTCAGCAGCCAGGCTCCTGGAACCTGCAACAGGAATCAAGTTGAAGAGCCCTGGACAAGATGAGCAGGGGCAGGGGGTGCAGGGAGGGCTCAGCAGGAGAGAAGCGGCCTGTGGATGAGGCCATGTCACCCGGGAGACTCACCCCAGCCCTCAAAGCAGTCGCCGAAGGAGTCAGTGAAGGAGCTAAGAACCCAAGGCTTTGCAGCCTCAATCAGTGATTGTGAAAGGGGCAAATGTTTGCAAACAGCATCTTTGCACAAGACTCCCCTTTGGTTTTGTTCAGTAGTTACTGTTTAGAGAAAGTCACAGCCCCCAACCCCCCAAACACACACACACACACACACACACGCACACACACACACACACACAGCAGATGCTACTCCTGAATGGTGTTCCTAAGGAATCAAGTCGTCAAGAAAAGGAAGGTCACTGGAGAAAAGAATCGCTTTTTTATTCCCCCAAATTGGCTTAAATTAGCTCATATCTCAGACATAACGTCCTCAGAGTAGCTTCCGAGATTGACTCCCGGCAGACACACAGGTGGATCTGCCCTCCTTTAGGGGAAGTGAGGGGAGCGCTCTGTCGTCCTGATCTAGTTACGTTTGCTTTCCTTTCCTGAAATAGAGGCTCAGCCGGGAAGTGCATCCACTCATGAGTTTACTCATTCCAAAGGGGACACGACAGCAAAGAGTGTGCGGGGGACAGATGGACAGTGGGGAGGTGTTTTTCCTACTTCTGCACCACGGGATGCTCTTTCCATGAAGGACCACAATGCAAATGTAATCACTGTTGCTTCTCTTCCACCCAACACCCCAAACGATGGGGGCCTGTTATCGCCTTGGCTCCAGGAAGACCCCCGAGTCTGGGGTGGCTGCCACAGAGCTGAGCCGAGGCCCGGGGGCCTCCAGGGCCGAGGAACCTCGGGTCAGTTCCAGGGGCCGAGGCCCAGCACCAGCTGTCTGCATTCAGGGCTGGCTTAGAGCACGGCCACGGGACCCCGCGTTCACGGGCACAAAAAGTCATTGGCAGAAGTCCTCAGCAATACGGCCGGGCAGCCAGACTTTCTCACCAGCAGACAATGCTCGCTCGACATCGCATGCCTACTAAGAAGCACAGCATTTCATTAAACAAACCAAGTACAGATTTGGTGGCTCCAGCTTCTATAGCGATGCGAGGCTTTTTGCAGCGGAAGGAGCGCTGGCAGCTTAAGCCCTAATCCGTCACGCGGGCCCCAAAGTAGCCATAAACGCTGAAATGAGAATAGGTTTAAGTGAGGTGACAGCCAAGATCACTGAATGTTATTCTTTTTCACTCCACTTTGTCTCCTCCTTTGTTTTTCTACCTCTTTTACCCCACTTTTCATTTATGTTATGTTCATACATTTTTATTCCCTTAGAAGCCACCCAAAATCCTTTCTTGAACAGTGAAGGATACAGTAAAATACCTGAAGTGAAATGGGACGAAATGGGATGGGATGAGATGAATGATCAGCTGTCAGATTGTCGCCTGACTGAGGAGGGGAATCAGAGCCCCAGTGTGACACCCTTGCACATGTCCCCCTGGGGCCAGGAGAGGATGGGCTCCCGCAGAAGCAGCCATGTTAGGTACTTTAAGGGGTTTCCAGCTTCCATGGCTCCCAGCCCCCCAGAGAGGTGTTTCTGCCGTCGAAGGACCAGCAGCGTAGGAATTTCCTGGGCTGCCAAAAACACACACACAAAACCAAAACTCGCGTTTCTGGGGCCCACTGAGTCAAAGTCTCTGGATGGATGGGACCAGGGACCCATACTTTGACCAGGTAAGTCCTAGCTCAGGACATGAGCGCCTCTGCCCTGGAAACGCCAAGCCCCCGACCAGCTCCACGAGGTGTGCCCAGGGCCCTCCCAGGGTCCAGCAGCGGCTCCCTGGCACCCAAGTCAAAGCTCCCAGAGCATCCTTGCCGGGCCTGCCTTCCCTCTCTGACACCCACTCCCCGACGAAGCCGCAGCCAGGTAGTGCCCTCCTTGCCGCCCCTGGCCCAAAGCCGCCCCGACTCCCCACGCTCCCCTCCCTGTATGACCCCCATCCTGGCACCAGGGACACCACAGGGGCCTGCGTGGCTCCCAGACGGGTCTCCCCCAAGCCTGCCAGCACCATCCACAGCTTCACGTTGGCCTTCACTGAGCCTCAGACAGGGCGCACGTCAGGGGAATGTTTATTCAGCAAACATGTGGCTCTTTATTACGTCCCTCCTGGAAGTCACTGGCCTCAAACACACAGCTCATGACAAAACAAGACCCAGCCAGACACCTCACTCCATAACAGTTTGGAAGCTGTGTGCCTTTCCAGGTGTCTGAGCCTGTTCCCCCCACCAGCTCCCCCTCCCTTCTCCCTGATCAAACATGACTTAAGTTTCAGCCTCAGCTTAACTGCCACCTCCTCTGGGAAGCCTTCTTTGATTTTTCTCTTATGCATTCAACAAACATTTCCTGAGTGTCCACCCTGGCTCAGGCGCTTCACAGGCAACCAAGTGATCCCCGCCTCGACCCTGGAGGGGCAAGTAAACGTCACAGTGATTCGAAGTCTCAGCCGCTCCCAGTGCCTCTGTCAGAGCCCTTTTCCAGTCCTCTTGTTTCACTTCTACATCTTTATAATTATGTATCAAATGCACACACACACAACACACACCCGCACATGCCCTCTAACAGTGAGTGAGGGCTGAGTCTTCTCATTAGCCAGGAGACTTAAAAGTTCTTCCAGAAAGTTTTATTGACAGAAACCAGGCCCACGGCAGGGGAATGTAGGTAAGGTTAAAAGTGAAAACTAACACCCATTAAAACCACAATGAGACGCCATTACCCAACTATTAAAATGGCCAGGGGCTTCCCTGGTGTCGCAGTGGTTGAGAGTCCGCCTGCCAATGCAGGGGGCACGGGTTCGTGCCCCGGTCCGGGAGGATCCCACATGCCGCAGAGCGGCTGGGCCCGTGAGCCATGGCCGCTGAGCCTGCGCGTCCGGAGCCTGTGCTCCAAAACAGGAGAGGCCACAACAGTGAGAGGCCCGCATATTGCAAAAAAAAAAAAATGGCCAGAATCCAGAACACTGACAACACCAAATGCTGTTGGGGATGCAGCCACTTTGGAAGACAGACTGACATACTCTTCCCAATCTGATCCAGCAATCATGCTCCTTGGTATTGACCCAAAGGAGATGAAGATTTATGCCCACACAAAACCCTACACATGGATATTTATAGCAGCTTTACTCATAACTGCCAAATCCATCTTGCTTAGAAACAACCAAGATGTCCTTCAGCAGGTGAACGGGTAACCCACTGTGGTATATCCAAAGAATGGAATATTATTCAGCACTAAAAAGAAATGAGCTATCAAGCCATGAAAATATATGGGAAGACCTTAAATACAGAGTCTAAGTGAAAGAAGCCAATCTGAAAAGGCCACATATTGCTTGACTCCAACCATATCCCATTCTGAAAAGGTGAAACTACGAATAGAGTAAAAAGATCAGTGATTGTCAGAGGTTACGAAAGAGAGAGGGGAGGCGTGAGTAGGCGGAACGCAGAGGATTTTTAAGGCAGTGAAAATACTCTGTATGACGTTATAGTGATGGACATACCATTATACATTTGTCCAAGCCCATAGAATGTACAACTCCAAGAGTGACCCCTAATATAAACTATGGACTTTGGGTGATCATGATGCATCAGTGTAGGTTCATCAATTGTACGAAATGTCCCACCCTGGTGGGAGTGTTGATGGTGGGAGAGACTACGCATGAGTGGAGGCAGGGCGGCATAGAGGAAATCTCTGTCTTCCTCTCAATTTTGCTGTGAACTTAAAACTGCTCTTAAAAAAATGGTCTTAAAAATGTTTTTAAAAAAGAACACCCATAATAAGAGTAGCCACCCTTTGCTACTTACGCTTACTCGTGACAGAATCAAGGTCCCCGGCTGTAATCGTCAGAGCTGAGAGCACACACCCTCCCTGGCACCAGCTGCCTGCAGATGGGGCAGCAGGGCTGGAGCTGCCCCCCCCCTCAACCCAGGCTCACTGGAGCTAATCACAGCATGGAGTCCAGGGGCGGGTCAGGCCAACTGCCTGAGATCCACGGGGACATCAGGAGACAGGAGCTGCTCAGGGAGAATTGGCCGGCAGCCTCCAAGGCCAGAGATGTCCCGAGCAGAGTGAGGAACAGGGACGGCACAGGCCTGGAGCCCAAGTGCCTGGGGGGATACGCCCGCTTCTGCCTCGTAGCAGTTCTGTGACCTCGGACATGTTACTTTGCTTCTCAGTGCCTCAGTTTCCCCTTGAGTAAAATGGGGAGGACAGAAACCATGGCCTCCACATTAGAAGATTGCTGTGCCGTCTACATGAGCTGATACTTTAAGCCCTCTCGGAGACAGACGGAGGGAGGCGGCACGGAAAGGCTCCTGTTACTACTGTTACTGCCACCACCCAGCAGGGCACTGAACCCTTTCTGTCTCTTGGTTTATTTAGTCCTCACCCCCCGCCTCCAAGGAGGTCTTATTATCCCCGTGCTCAGACGACTTTCCCAAGAGTCCCGGCCTCCGTCATGTTGCTTTGCCTTTTGGGGTCGGAAGTCCCCATGGAGAGTGTGCCCTGCCTGCAGCGGCGCCTCCCAGCCTGGCATGTCCATCCCTCAGGTGGACTTGGCCTGGGCATGTGAAGTCCCAGCTGCGAGGGGTGGGGGAGGGGAAGCTGGACAGAAAAGTCCCAGGTAATGTAAATGGAAACTCGAACCGCCAGCCCTGCACCTGGTGTTTTTGCATTTCCCAAGACAGCTTAGACCCCAAGCCACTTCACATCCCAGCCTGGAAATTCCACGCTGGAGCTTATTTAAAGTCCAGCCCTCAGGTGACCTGGAAGACACCTGGTCTAAGCCAGACCCCTTGCCAGGGGCCCTCAGAGCCACAGCCTGCGGGCCGGCAGGGAGGCTCTCTGGTCCAGAGAGGACAGAGCAATGCTCTGTCCCCCAGGGGCTCCTGGGGGCTTCAAGGGAGATCCCAAGGCCACTTGTCCAAGTTGCTGGCAAACGCCCCCTTGTGCCCCCAGATCACATTGCTGGAAACCCCGAGCATCTGGCTCCCTCTGATGCCACATATGCGGCAGCATACCCCAAAGACACAGGCAGCATGACAGAAGAGGTGCTCAAAGTGCTTACATAACCCACTCAAGGTCACAGGTCACTGCAAGAACCCGGACTCGGGGCCAGGCCTGAGCCCAAGGCTCCTGCACTTTCCCAGGGCCGATCTGAACAGGAACCATGGCCACCACGGTTTAGGGACGAGCCTCAGTGCTCTGGGGAAACCCCAGACACCAGAAGACAGAGTCCCTGGCCGTGACCCGCCGTAGATTGTGGGACAGCAGGTGCAAATGACCAGAGTCAAATTCCTGCATCAGCAGGGCTGGCCCAGCTGCGTCAGACAGACAGGCACGTGCCGAGTGGTCAGGGGCGTGGGGAAGCCAAGGAGACATGTACAGCCGCGCAGTGCGAGGGGGGATGCAGCCAGCCAGCTGGCACCCACCTGTAAGCGCTGATGCCCACCCGACATGGCTGCAGAAGACCCTGCAGGGGAGCAAGCCTGGGAGGGGTTAGGGGGTAGCGCCCGCCCCCAGTTCTGGTGGGCTAGGCTGCAGCGTCCAGATCTAAGCCCCACTGCCCCCCAGTCCCCAGAACAGGTACAGCAATATTTGTTTGACTTGTCCACTTACCACTTTCCCAAAATACATTCCTGCCCATCGGTTGTTCCAATTCAGGAGGCCGCCCAGACTTGAACTACTAACCCTCCTGTCTACCGGAGCCCTTCCTGAGAGGTGCTTCTGTGAACAATCACGACACTGACGGCTATTCCCCAGGAACCAAACGTTCAAGAGCAAAGAGGCAAATCAAGGCCAGGTGCTGAGTGCAGGGCTCCACAGCGGGTAAGAAGCCAAACCCACGCAGGGCAGAGCTGGGGCACGAGGGCCGCCTGGCCGCCTTCTCCCGCCGTCACCCTGAACCGCGCGCCCTTCGGCATCCCAGCCCCTACGTGAGTGCCTGTCCTCTCACCCAGCATGCTGTCCCTGCGCTCAGGATTCCTGGTCACCTTGTGCATTCAGAGGGCACAGCTCCCAGATGAGGTGACACCAGCTGAGCCAGCAGCCTCGAACTTTCGCTGTGACACCACCACCTACACCATTAGGCAAACGCCCAGGAGCTGCTTTCACAGGGGAAATGGGCCAGACGACGTGAAAGCAAGAATAAAACCCAAACTGGGAGGGTTATTTTGATCACCCTGTAGACCTGTAGCGAAGACCCGGGCAGCTACAGGGGCATCCCGGGCACCGGGCAGATTTGTCTCGCCCTCTGTCACCCCTGCCCCGCGTCAGCCTCCCTCGCCCCCTCCTCAGGAAACCGAGCAAGTGGATCAGGTCAGAGCAAAGCGTTCCTCGTTCTGCCAGCTCCACAGGGAAAGCTAATTAGGCGCCAAATATTCAGAATGGGTAATTGCTACCTGAATTAATAAGGGCAAACAGCCTGCAAGAAAACAGTGGCTTTTACTCTTTCCGAAGGTGTGCGCCTCTCTTAACCCGCGGTTCCGGGCTCCGCTGGGACCGACTGGCTCGGCAAGACACGGGTCCTGCTGGCCGCCCCTGCTCCTGGGTCAGCTCCGACACTGCCGTGGCTGAGTCACCGTCGGTCTCCCCTTGAACACACACCTGCACGTGCTACACACACACCACACACATGCACGTGCATGACACACGTGTGCACACATACACACGCACACACCTGCAAGTGCACACAGCACACAGGCACACACATGTGCACAGCACACACCAGAAACATCCAAGGGTTTGAGGAGAATGGAATGCACCAGTGTGCTCACCCAGGTTTCCCAACAAGTTGCCCCAAGTTGCCTCAGCTCTGGCCAGCAGGCATAGAGACCAAACTGAGGGGGCTGCAGGCAGGATGAGGAAGTGGGGGAAGAGGAAAGTTGAGATGACCCCCTGCAGAGGACGCAGCTCCTGCAAAGGCTGGAAGAGCCGGCTGTAGCCCTCACACACACCCACCGAGCACAGACTCCAGAGTCACAGCAGAGCACGTCCGAGGTGCGGGCAGAGCCCTGTCTCTACATTGCTGTGTGACCTCAGACAGGTCACTTCCCCTCTCTGGGCCTGAGTTTCTGCCTGTAGAGAAATGGGGTGAACAGTTCTGAGGCCCTGCCCTCCAGGAAGGCTTCAATTCACGTTTGGGGTCCTCAGTCGCCCCTGCCCTTCAGCCCCTCCCCCCCCCCCCCC
>NW_006784503.1:4609283-4614090 GCF_000442215.2 Lipotes vexillifer | reverse complement strand
GCCGCAGAGCGGCTGGGCCCGTGAGCCATGGCCGCTGAGCCTGCGCGTCCGGAGCCTGTGCTCCAAAACAGGAGAGGCCACAACAGTGAGAGGCCCGCATATTGCAAAAAAAAAAAAATGGCCAGAATCCAGAACACTGACAACACCAAATGCTGTTGGGGATGCAGCCACTTTGGAAGACAGACTGACATACTCTTCCCAATCTGATCCAGCAATCATGCTCCTTGGTATTGACCCAAAGGAGATGAAGATTTATGCCCACACAAAACCCTACACATGGATATTTATAGCAGCTTTACTCATAACTGCCAAATCCATCTTGCTTAGAAACAACCAAGATGTCCTTCAGCAGGTGAACGGGTAACCCACTGTGGTATATCCAAAGAATGGAATATTATTCAGCACTAAAAAGAAATGAGCTATCAAGCCATGAAAATATATGGGAAGACCTTAAATACAGAGTCTAAGTGAAAGAAGCCAATCTGAAAAGGCCACATATTGCTTGACTCCAACCATATCCCATTCTGAAAAGGTGAAACTACGAATAGAGTAAAAAGATCAGTGATTGTCAGAGGTTACGAAAGAGAGAGGGGAGGCGTGAGTAGGCGGAACGCAGAGGATTTTTAAGGCAGTGAAAATACTCTGTATGACGTTATAGTGATGGACATACCATTATACATTTGTCCAAGCCCATAGAATGTACAACTCCAAGAGTGACCCCTAATATAAACTATGGACTTTGGGTGATCATGATGCATCAGTGTAGGTTCATCAATTGTACGAAATGTCCCACCCTGGTGGGAGTGTTGATGGTGGGAGAGACTACGCATGAGTGGAGGCAGGGCGGCATAGAGGAAATCTCTGTCTTCCTCTCAATTT
Source organism: Lipotes vexillifer (assembly GCF_000442215.2). NCBI lineage: Eukaryota > Metazoa > Chordata > Mammalia > Artiodactyla > Lipotidae > Lipotes > Lipotes vexillifer. Next base: position 4,613,211 of record NW_006784503.1, on the reverse strand, counting down.
TGCTGTGAACTTAAAACTGCTCTTAAAAAAATGGTCTTAAAAATGTTTTTAAAAAAGAACACCCATAATAAGAGTAGCCACCCTTTGCTACTTACGCTTACTCGTGACAGAATCAAGGTCCCCGGCTGTAATCGTCAGAGCTGAGAGCACACACCCTCCCTGGCACCAGCTGCCTGCAGATGGGGCAGCAGGGCTGGAGCTGCCCCCCCCCTCAACCCAGGCTCACTGGAGCTAATCACAGCATGGAGTCCAGGGGCGGGTCAGGCCAACTGCCTGAGATCCACGGGGACATCAGGAGACAGGAGCTGCTCAGGGAGAATTGGCCGGCAGCCTCCAAGGCCAGAGATGTCCCGAGCAGAGTGAGGAACAGGGACGGCACAGGCCTGGAGCCCAAGTGCCTGGGGGGATACGCCCGCTTCTGCCTCGTAGCAGTTCTGTGACCTCGGACATGTTACTTTGCTTCTCAGTGCCTCAGTTTCCCCTTGAGTAAAATGGGGAGGACAGAAACCATGGCCTCCACATTAGAAGATTGCTGTGCCGTCTACATGAGCTGATACTTTAAGCCCTCTCGGAGACAGACGGAGGGAGGCGGCACGGAAAGGCTCCTGTTACTACTGTTACTGCCACCACCCAGCAGGGCACTGAACCCTTTCTGTCTCTTGGTTTATTTAGTCCTCACCCCCCGCCTCCAAGGAGGTCTTATTATCCCCGTGCTCAGACGACTTTCCCAAGAGTCCCGGCCTCCGTCATGTTGCTTTGCCTTTTGGGGTCGGAAGTCCCCATGGAGAGTGTGCCCTGCCTGCAGCGGCGCCTCCCAGCCTGGCATGTCCATCCCTCAGGTGGACTTGGCCTGGGCATGTGAAGTCCCAGCTGCGAGGGGTGGGGGAGGGGAAGCTGGACAGAAAAGTCCCAGGTAATGTAAATGGAAACTCGAACCGCCAGCCCTGCACCTGGTGTTTTTGCATTTCCCAAGACAGCTTAGACCCCAAGCCACTTCACATCCCAGCCTGGAAATTCCACGCTGGAGCTTATTTAAAGTCCAGCCCTCAGGTGACCTGGAAGACACCTGGTCTAAGCCAGACCCCTTGCCAGGGGCCCTCAGAGCCACAGCCTGCGGGCCGGCAGGGAGGCTCTCTGGTCCAGAGAGGACAGAGCAATGCTCTGTCCCCCAGGGGCTCCTGGGGGCTTCAAGGGAGATCCCAAGGCCACTTGTCCAAGTTGCTGGCAAACGCCCCCTTGTGCCCCCAGATCACATTGCTGGAAACCCCGAGCATCTGGCTCCCTCTGATGCCACATATGCGGCAGCATACCCCAAAGACACAGGCAGCATGACAGAAGAGGTGCTCAAAGTGCTTACATAACCCACTCAAGGTCACAGGTCACTGCAAGAACCCGGACTCGGGGCCAGGCCTGAGCCCAAGGCTCCTGCACTTTCCCAGGGCCGATCTGAACAGGAACCATGGCCACCACGGTTTAGGGACGAGCCTCAGTGCTCTGGGGAAACCCCAGACACCAGAAGACAGAGTCCCTGGCCGTGACCCGCCGTAGATTGTGGGACAGCAGGTGCAAATGACCAGAGTCAAATTCCTGCATCAGCAGGGCTGGCCCAGCTGCGTCAGACAGACAGGCACGTGCCGAGTGGTCAGGGGCGTGGGGAAGCCAAGGAGACATGTACAGCCGCGCAGTGCGAGGGGGGATGCAGCCAGCCAGCTGGCACCCACCTGTAAGCGCTGATGCCCACCCGACATGGCTGCAGAAGACCCTGCAGGGGAGCAAGCCTGGGAGGGGTTAGGGGGTAGCGCCCGCCCCCAGTTCTGGTGGGCTAGGCTGCAGCGTCCAGATCTAAGCCCCACTGCCCCCCAGTCCCCAGAACAGGTACAGCAATATTTGTTTGACTTGTCCACTTACCACTTTCCCAAAATACATTCCTGCCCATCGGTTGTTCCAATTCAGGAGGCCGCCCAGACTTGAACTACTAACCCTCCTGTCTACCGGAGCCCTTCCTGAGAGGTGCTTCTGTGAACAATCACGACACTGACGGCTATTCCCCAGGAACCAAACGTTCAAGAGCAAAGAGGCAAATCAAGGCCAGGTGCTGAGTGCAGGGCTCCACAGCGGGTAAGAAGCCAAACCCACGCAGGGCAGAGCTGGGGCACGAGGGCCGCCTGGCCGCCTTCTCCCGCCGTCACCCTGAACCGCGCGCCCTTCGGCATCCCAGCCCCTACGTGAGTGCCTGTCCTCTCACCCAGCATGCTGTCCCTGCGCTCAGGATTCCTGGTCACCTTGTGCATTCAGAGGGCACAGCTCCCAGATGAGGTGACACCAGCTGAGCCAGCAGCCTCGAACTTTCGCTGTGACACCACCACCTACACCATTAGGCAAACGCCCAGGAGCTGCTTTCACAGGGGAAATGGGCCAGACGACGTGAAAGCAAGAATAAAACCCAAACTGGGAGGGTTATTTTGATCACCCTGTAGACCTGTAGCGAAGACCCGGGCAGCTACAGGGGCATCCCGGGCACCGGGCAGATTTGTCTCGCCCTCTGTCACCCCTGCCCCGCGTCAGCCTCCCTCGCCCCCTCCTCAGGAAACCGAGCAAGTGGATCAGGTCAGAGCAAAGCGTTCCTCGTTCTGCCAGCTCCACAGGGAAAGCTAATTAGTCGCCAAATATTCAGAATGGGTAATTGCTACCTGAATTAATAAGGGCAAACAGCCTGCAAGAAAACAGTGGCTTTTACTCTTTCCGAAGGTGTGCGCCTCTCTTAACCCGCGGTTCCGGGCTCCGCTGGTACCGACTGGCTCGGCAAGACACGGGTCCTGCTGGCCGCCCCTGCTCCTGGGTCAGCTCCGACACTGCCGTGGCTGAGTCACCGTCGGTCTCCCCTTGAACACACACCTGCACGTGCTACACACACACCACACACATGCACGTGCATGACACACGTGTGCACACATACACACGCACACACCTGCAAGTGCACACAGCACACAGGCACACACATGTGCACAGCACACACCAGAAACATCCAAGGGTTTGAGGAGAATGGAATGCACCAGTGTGCTCACCCAGGTTTCCCAACAAGTTGCCCCAAGTTGCCTCAGCTCTGGCCAGCAGGCATAGAGACCAAACTGAGGGGGCTGCAGGCAGGATGAGGAAGTGGGGGAAGAGGAAAGTTGAGATGACCCCCTGCAGAGGACGCAGCTCCTGCAAAGGCTGGAAGAGCCGGCTGTAGCCCTCACACACACCCACCGAGCACAGACTCCAGAGTCACAGCAGAGCACGTCCGAGGTGCGGGCAGAGCCCTGTCTCTACATTGCTGTGTGACCTCAGACAGGTCACTTCCCCTCTCTGGGCCTGAGTTTCTGCCTGTAGAGAAATGGGGTGAACAGTTCTGAGGCCCTGCCCTCCAGGAAGGCTTCAATTCACGTTTGGGGTCCTCAGTCGCCCCTGCCCTTCAGCCCCCCCCCCCCCCCCCCCCCGAAGCACTTAGCACAGGACTTCTCCCAAGTGTGGCAGCAAGTAACTTCCTCTGGGGTGGCCATAGCTCTCTGGAGGCATCGCTATGTCAGAGGTAGCTTGGGCCGGAGCCATCCGGCCACCGACACCGCTGTCAAATCTACACAGGGATCCTGGGCTGTGTCTGGATGGGCTGTGTCTGGATGGGCTGCCTGTGCTGCCTGCCCATCCATGAGAAGCTACTGTGCAAATTAAGTGAGTCTACATGGTGCAGACAATCCTTCCTTCATTTCTTCACTTAAAGGCTCGTCGTAGGGCTTCCCTGGTGGCGCAGTGGTTGAGAGTCCGCCTGCCAATGCAGGGGACACGGGTTCGTGCCCCGGGCTGGGGAGATCCCACATGCCGCGGAGCGGCTGGGCCCGTGAGCCATGGCCGCTGAGCCTGTGCGTCCGGAGCCTGTGCTCCGCAACGG
>NW_006784503.1:4601662-4604000 GCF_000442215.2 Lipotes vexillifer | reverse complement strand
AAAAAAAAAAAAAAAAAAAAAAAAAAAAAAAAAGGCTCGCTGTAAACAGCTCTTGCCGCTGTACATGGAGAGCTGTCTTTCTAACAGCCAAGCAATATTTCTACTGAATGGCCGTATCACAAAAGGTCTAACTGAACCCCTACCGAGGTTATCTCACTTCAGGTATTTCCAACCTTGGGCTTTTACAAACATTGCTTATATGTACTCATTTCAAATAAATAAGTTCCCTGTGTATAGATATCTACATATATCTTTGAAGGTTCTTATGTGTCTAGGAACAAAGTCTGGAATGCCACCCACCAAGTTCACTGTGCTGACTTCTGAGGGATAAGATTAGGGAAGAAAACTCAAATTTTTGTAAGCAAGTGTCACTTTTTAATTTTTAAAAAATGAATGAGTGAAGGAGAAAATAAACAAAATGCAGTCACTCTTGAACCTCTGTAGGGCACAGATCTGGCAGGAGCAGAGCCTCGGGAAAGTGGAGTGAGGGGAGGAAGGGAGCGTGTCCAGGGGACAGAGGCAGGGACTACTGCCCTGCTCCAAGAGGCCGGCTCGCCCCAGGGTAGAGAGGAGGCGACCAGGTTCAAACCCTGACGCTCAGCACTAACCAGGTGTAGGACTTCAGTCTCCCGTGTGTGAAATGGGAAGCACAGGGCTACCCGGCGGCCGGGCTGCCTTGAGGTCTAATGAGATAAATTGAGAGAACAGAGGGGCCACCATCAGTGTCCTGTCCTGCGACTTCCTTCCTATAGGAGGTTCAGAGAAAAAGAAACACCAAACTGATGGCTGTCCCTCAAATCCTCCCTCCTCCCCCGCTTCCCAGACGGCCGGACCCAGCAAGGGGGCAGGTGGCAGTACACACGCCTGGCGTCCTTTCTGCCAGAGAGGGAACTCTTGACAACAGCCAGGCTTTTGGCACAAATGAGAAGCCGACTTGAGCACATCTAGAAACCCCAAGATGATTAAGGATTGAGACAACCCCCTCTGTCATCAATAATATGGCAATAAACCTACTGGCCGATGTTTTTAAAACTCTTTTTTTCAGGAAAACTCAGTAAGCCCAAGAACCCAGAAACACAGCAGCCCTGGGGTTGAGCAGGAAGGTTTTAAATAATCCCAGTGGTGTGTATGAAGTTAAATGATCCGCCCCTTCACATTGATATGCCCTGGATTAGGGGGTCAGGTCTCCTGCAAACTCCAGTTCAAAGGGAGACGCTGACGGGAGACGGTGCCCAGTGCAGCTGGCCTCACACGTCTGTGCTGCCATCGTCGCCAAACAAGGACCCACCTCAGCCTCCAAGGATCCACGGCACCCAACCAGGCTGTCAAAATCAACACCACAGCCGTGTGCCCTTGGGAGTCAGTGACCTGAGCCAAAAGGCCCAGGTCCCTCACCTGTAAGGAAGCACCGCCTTCCTCGGGGGCTGTCGGGAGGCCTGATGAGGTAAAGCCAGGAGCTAAGAGCTGGCCCAATCCCCATAGAGGCTGCCGACCAGCATGCCCACGGCTCTCAGACGGAGGGGCTCATGGGCCGTGAAATCACGTGCAGACTATGACGGGCTTCAGCCACCTCCTAGGAGGCAGCCCTGGGTCCCCCACCTGCTAGTATCCCCAAGGCCGGGAAGGAAGCGGTCCAGAATCACTCAGCCGCCAAAGCATCTGCCGCGACATTCCTGCGCCCTTGACCTGCTCCCCTCCCCTACTGCCCACAGCCCTCCCCTGCCCTCCCCCGCCCCTCAAGGGTTCCCAGCCACCCAGGAAACAGCCTCTGGCTCTCTCCCAGGAGGCACTTTGAACATCTCAAGTGCCCCTCTCCAGCGAACATCAAAGACGATGGTGTTTCCCGTTGATCCTTAGACCCAGTGACCTGTGTGTGGCCAGCCACACGGTGCCTGTCGGACACGAGCTGGGAGCCCAGCTTTGATCAGTGAGTCACTGGCCCCCCAGACGCCCCTGTGCCCCAAATTCATTCCACGGGCAGGTGGAGGGAGCTGGATTAGGCCTGGAATTTGCACCTTTATCCCCCTCAATAAAGAGCCGCATCCCTCTAAGCCTGCTCCCTCATTTTATTATGGGTTAGTGGCTCAAACATTTTTAATTTTAGAAATGATTGCAAACAATCGAATAGCACGCTGGCTCCGTGTCTCCCAGTTAATAATCTCTCCATGCACAGGGACAGCAATATTTTTAGGCCCTATTCAAGTTACCCATCCTGGCTGCAAATGAAATATTAATTAAAGGTTATGCTCGCAGCCTTCAGAAAATGATTACTCAAGGTAGCAATTATATTTCCCCCCCTTCTCTGTGTAATAAGACTGCACCTCGCTGTGCAGCAGGA
>NW_006784503.1:4600408-4601544 GCF_000442215.2 Lipotes vexillifer | reverse complement strand
AGCAGGAATTAATAATTCTGAGCCCTGTTGTTACAGAGGCAGCATCAAAGTGGAAGAGAGGGTGCGCCCAAGAGGGGAAAACTCAAACACGCTTAGACCCACAAAGAAAGTGGGTGACTTCAAAAGAGCAGGGCTGTCTATTCAGGGCTGGGATCATTTCTCAAGGTCATCAGCAACTCTAGCTGACGGAAAGGGTGGCTCAATTACAAAGCACACAGAGAAACAGAACAGGACATAGAGACAGCTCCCCATCCGGGTCGCTCAGCGCAGCCCATAGCCTGGCGTGCACCAGGAGCCAATCAGCCAGCTCCACAGGGCCTTTCCGAGGAAAGGAAAGAGTATTTCATTAGCCAAGTTTGGCTTCTCCCTCCACCTAAGGCCTCACTCATCATGGGGATGGGAACGCCGAGGACACCAGGACCCGGGAAGCACACCCGAGGTGCGGGCATCCCACCATCCAGGGCCTAAGAGGCCAGAAGCAGCCCGGGCCCCCAGGTAGGAAGTGGGATGTGGTCCTGCCCGGATGGGCACCTGACTGCTGTGCAGCCGGCCTGGTCACGGTCATGCAGGGATCAGGCTGCTGGAGGGAGGGGTCTCGGCCCAAAGCGGGGCTCAGGGGAGGAAAGGGGCTTCGCACACACTCGCGTTCAGTCCCTAACACCTAATGCCTCACTCTGCAGGGTCATAAAACAGAAGCGGTCTCTGCCCCCAGTAGCTCCTGGCCGAGGGGAGAGGCGTGATTACATGCCTGATGTAGGGTGATGAAGGGTGATGGTCAGCCCAGGTCGGCACAGGGATGCAGCTCTGGGGCGGGCATAGAGGGCACAGTGGGAGTGTGGGCCGGTGGTGCAGAGGAGGGAAAGAAAGAGAGGGTGCGGGTCCCACAGGACCCCGGGGCTCGGCTACACAGGTGCCGCTCTAGAGCTTGGATTGAGGAAGTTGGGGTCAGAGGTCCAGACTGGAGTCCTTTCTGCTGAATTCCCCTTCCAGACGTCAGAGGCAAAGAGGAACACACATTGGACACCACCTGCGCCAGCTCTTTCTGCTCAGTGGGAGAAACAGGTCGTCTGCTCTCTGGCATGCCGCAGGTTCCCCTTGGGACAGAGCACCTGCCACTCCAGAGAGGCGGGCTGCGG
>NW_006784503.1:4598360-4600252 GCF_000442215.2 Lipotes vexillifer | reverse complement strand
CCCCCCCTGCCACTCCAGAGAGGCGGGCTGCGGCCCTCCGGGAGGAGCCAAGGGTTGAGGGCGGGGCTCCAGTAGGCCCCGCCCATCGACCACGGTCTCGCCCACCGGCCATGCCTCCAGCCGCAGGGCTCCTCCTCCCTGCTTACCTTCCCAGCCTCTTGCAGGACAGCTTGTCACTCCTGCCTGCAGCTCCCACCTTCCTGTTCCCACCTCCTGGCAGCACCCGACCTGTCAGAATCACCTTTTTGCTAAGTCCGTTTCATTGCTTTTTCTGATGAATCCTTTCATTATTCCTGAGCCTTGATATAAACTTTCTCTCCTTTAACCTCCCCCAACCCCCTCCCCGACCCCATCCCACCCTCGTGATTTGTGCAGACATCTAATCTGGTAGATCAGACTCTAGGAGCTCCAGACAGACCCCTGTGGTCTGCCCACTGCGGGCACTGGGGGTCCTTGGGCACCACTTATGGAGTCGAATGAGAGGAGACTTGCTTCCCTTACACTCTGCCTGGTTCGGGTTTCACACCCCACCTTCCCGTGCAGATCTCAGGAACCAGGACGGGAACACACAACCCCACTCACCCCCACCCCTCACCCCTGCCTTTGGGAAAGGCTCCTTCCACCCTGACGCAAGTTCGCCTCCATCTATAGGAGCCCACTGGGTGCTCCTCAGAACCTCCAGGCTTCCCTCCCAACTGCAATCTTGAAGGGCAATTCCGCTCACCGGTCCTGCACCTTCGTGCACCTACTGTGTGCTGGGTGTTAGATGAGACAGGAGGAAAGCCATGAGACACGGCTGGTGCTGTGCAGGGGTACACAGCAAAGTGGGAAGAGTGTGAACCTTGGGGTCAGGGAGACCCAGCTTCAAACTCTGGCCCTAACATGTGCTATCGTGGTGGTCTGGGAAAGTTACCCAACTTTCCTGAGCCTCAGTTTCCTCAGCTGTAAAATAGAGACTATAATATCTTGCAGATATATGACTTGCTTACAGACTTGTCATAAAGATGTAAGAAAAGTGTGACACACTGTGGGTTCTCAATAAACATGAGCTGTTATTGGACACTGAGTTCACTGGGGAATAAGAGCCCAAGTTCTGCACCCAAATTACCTGTTCAAACCCTAGCTCCACCACGAGTTTGCTGTGTAACCTTGGACAAGTTGCCTCACCTCTCTGTGCCTTGGTTTTCTCATCAATAGAATGGGGATAATATGCTGAACAGTTTCAGAGTCTGTTTGGGGCCTGATGAAAAAGTTTGGGAAATAGATAGTGGTAATAGCTGCACAACACTGTAAATGTAATTAATGTCACTGAATGTTGCTTAAAATGGTTAAAATGGAAATTTTTATGTTATGTATACTTTATCACAATTTCACAAAGTTAATAATGCAATATGCCAAGAAGCAATGAATCATAGGCTTTTAATGGGTGCAGTGTATGATATGTGAATTATATCTCAATAGAACTGTTTTTAAATAAATGGAGATGATAATAATACACAGCTAACAGGATTATTGGGGGGGATTAAATGAGTCCATACAGTGCTTGGAAAAGTTTAAAACCCTATCCAGCACCGTGTCCAGTGTTGGCTACCATATAAATATACATCATCCATCATTTCATTTAATCTTTATGAGAACCCTACGAGATTAAGAAGTATTTGTACTCATTGCATGGGTAAAAAGATTGACAGTCAGAGAACTTTAACCACGTTGGCATGGAAGTTGCAAAGCCAGGATTCGAACCCCAGGTGTGTCTGACATCAAAACCTATCACCATAGTCTGGGGAACCATGTGGAGAAGACATCTGATTGAGTCTGAGCAAGCAGCAAGCTGAAGGGCTCCCGAGCTGGGAGCACCGTGGCTCATGGTGGCAGCGGGGTGGACAGCAGGA